>NC_090725.1:142172222-142229722 GCF_036898095.1 Palaemon carinicauda
AATGAGACACCACCCACGGACACTTCAAAGTACAAGTATGAAGTTTCTCCGTCTTGGACTCAACAGATCTCCTGATAATACTTCGGCTGTGTTGTGTCTATAATGGGCTGACTGAAGAAAGGTCAACTCTTGGAAATCTTGGCGAAAGGATAAGGAGGAAGACAGATGGTTAAGATGAAATATATAAAGTATTACCATAAAGATGAGGGTGACAAGAATGGTAGTGTACTAATGGATTTAACGGCGGAGATATAATAATAATAATGATAATAATGATAATAATAATAATAATAATAATAATAATAATAATAATAATAATAATAATAATAATAATAATATTATTATTAATATTATTATTATTATAGTTTAGTCCTAAAATAATGGACCTAATGAATTAGGATGATTTGATAAATGTAAAGATGATAAACTAAAGATAGCTAAAAGGATAGTAGGGAATACGGAAATATGATAAGTAAGGCTACTGTACAAAAAACAAATGAATATGAATTAAAAATAGTCAGAGCTTAAATGAAATAAAACTAAAAAAAATACGACTATAATGAATCCAAGAATGAGGAAACACGATAAAAGCATAAATGAGAATGAAACGGGAAGGTTATATGAATAGTATTAACTGCCAAATTACAGTCCAAACTGCAATTAAAAGAGCATTTTGTCCCACATGTGGGACAAGGGTAATGTTCGACGTATTAGGAAGAAACTTTTTGAAGTAATCATTTCTTTTTCTCATTTATGTAGGTTAGAATTTATGTGCTTTAAGATTATCATCCTTTAATTAACACAATGTATGATCCGGAAGTGTGGCTCGGCTGCTGTAAGCCAGTCTACTAGTTTATTTGCATATACAGACAGACAAGCTCAAACGAACACATACATTAATTTCAGCTGTTTAACGATAGAGGACTCTATGACATTAGCTTCAAATAAAAAGAAAAAGCTTTACAAGGTCAGACAAAACACTAAACCTCATTACAGAGGTTGAACTGAGTTAAACTTCATTTGGAATTCAGTTCTCCCAGAAGTCATTTTAATTCTACCACTAAAGTCATTTTCTTAAGTATGACATTTATCGCTGATGACTTAAACAGCCTCCTAGTTTGGTAAAAAAATATCCAAAATAAAACTTAACGTCGTAAGACAAATATAAATTCTACTAACGAGGTGCTTGAAATCCACAGGACTGAGTTATTTGGTTTTCTTGAGATTTCTAAAAAGTTAAATACAACGAAGATAGAAGATGCAGTTAGCTATAAGCAGCATCACAGGTACTTGTAAGGCTAGATATTTGAAAGGACTTGAGCTCTAGCGGACGGGAAGATTCATTATGAAAGTAATTTACAAAAGTAACACAAGATGACACTTTACTGACTACAAATTAAAAAATAACTAAACTACTACGGGATATGGAGCTCTAGATACGTAGAAGATATATGAATGCTGAAAGCTGTATAGAAGAAATAAGTACTATAAAAATAGGAAATTTTAGTAAGGTAAACATCCCAAGGATTTCAGAAGTTCAGACGTTTAGAGACATCCAGGATACCAAAAAGCTCCTACTAAATCTAAAATGATAAAACTTTTGGGAGAGCTAAAGCTGAAACGTGGCTAAATGCCAATAACTTAAGGTGTTTTGATTATGATAAGTGCAAGTTATTATAGGAATAATGTACCTGATAAGAAAGCTATTGGGGATCAACAATCACTTGAAGTGGTCCAATTGTTAAAAGAGCTAGATTACACAATTTATGCGAGAGGTGTGCTAGGAGAAAGCTAGAAGTCCTGAGAGGGTTAAAACTTTCAATGTATAACTAGACAAAATTATTATAACTGTATTGGATCAAATTTTAAGGGGGCTATAAAATCTTGGATAACTCATTGTCCCAAGTCACAACAGTCTCAAGTAATGGTCAGAGCTTTTATGATGAATTGGTTCTTTTTTTCAGAGGACTTGCAGTTCCAAACAGACGGAAAGGGTTAGAAGATTTAGAGTTTTTACAAGTTAAGAGGTTTCAGAGGGTAAAAGTTTGAATAGTGGTAGAATTGTTATGAGAAACTGATGCTTTCGAGGAATGCAAGATACATATCTTTTAGCGGTCTAGAATCAGTCTTTAGGCTTAGAAATCATAAGCGTACCAAAGATTTTGGGAGATACAGATTTTGAGTTCTTTGTATGCCAAATACAATGCGTCAGGATTTAAATTTCAAGCTACCTAACAAAATGTATAGTGTCAAAATCTCTATGGGTATGTCAAGAAGTTCAATCATTAGGGAGCTAGATGACCTTAGTGGACTGAAAACTGAAAGAGTAAAGAACAAGGAACTCTTGAAAGTTAGCTATTTAAAGACAAAAAGTTTCAATAGGTTTAAGACTTATATCTTAAAAGAAATTATCTATTAAATGCATAAAACACAAAGACCTGAAATATATCGTCCTTACAGATAAGTTCTTAAGAAATGTGAGGGATATAAAATTACATAGGTTAGGTACTTTGAAGATCAATGGGTCACTTCTAAAAAAAAAAAATTTAAAAAAATAAAAAAAAGTTCACATTAGTGAAAATAAATTACTTAACATGACTTTTCTCAAGGAGAAAAATGATCGCAATATTTTCATTCCTCTCAAAACTGTCACTCGCCAGAATAATAAAGTCACAGGTGAAGACCAGGGAAAAAATCCAAAAAACCGAAAAAAATATTACACATCGCAAAGCTGACCATTTGACTTGAAGGTACCTTCGTCTCCAAAGACCACGGGAAACGAAATGTTTCCGATAGTTTTAGCTTTTCCATGGAATTCTTAGATTAAGCTTCTACTGGTGAACTCTAGATAAGCTACAAGTTCAATGAGTACCAAAAGCTTTTCTTCTTCTTTGTGAGATCATAAAAGCATGCGTTCAAACATGTGTTCAGAGTCCAATGAAATATTTAGATTCTGTAGATGAACTCTTGAATATCTATACAATCAAATGGTTTCTTACAAATGGGACCTTAATAATAACAACCTAGTTCTCGTAGACAGGTTCAGTGATGCATACTTAATGATTTACAGGTAAAATAACAATTTTGGTTCCTACAATTGAGTATTAATGGTTAGTTAACTTGCTTAAGGCTAAAAAAAACTTGTGTAGCGATCTCTCTCTCTCTCTCTCTCTCTCTCTCTCTCTCTCTCTCTCTCTCTCTCTCTCTCTCTCTCTCTCTCTCTCGCACACATGCTAAAAAGATGAGGCGAAAAGGATAGTTGACAAAAAGAGGTGTATGGCACTAAAGAACACGCCTAGAGAGTAACATGAGCCTGGAGCTGAAATGACTTCTACAAATGAACGTTGGGTAAAACGATAAAATATCTCGCTAGGAATGAAAAGTATTTAAGGTAAAAGATTACCAAATTATTGTTTGTGCACACAAATTACAATATCTATCTATCTATCTATCTATCTAATATATATATATATATATATATATATATATATATATATATATACATATATTTATATATATATATATATATATAATATATATATATATATATATATATATATATATATATATATATATATAAGAGATTATTCGAGTGCCTTATGTGGATGAGATCATGATGAGGGGTATATGGAGATGGTTTAGTCATGCTCATCGCACTTCCCAAGAGAGATTAGGTCCACAAACGTTTAGCTGGGATCCACAAGGCACTAGCAGAGTTGGAAGACCCAGGTCTACATGGCCGAGGACTATGAACCGTGGAGTAGGAGATGATGAATGGAGAAGTATTGAATTAAAAGCTCAAGATAGAGACGACTGGCGAATTCTAACCGAGGCCCTTTGTGTCAATTGGCGTAGGAGGGGATGATGATGATGGTGATGATGATACATGTATACACACACACACACACACACACACACACATATATATATATATATATATATATATATATATATATATATATATATATATATATATATATATATATATCAGCCGTAACTAGTCCACTTGCGTCTGTTTATTTTTCTATGCCAGACTATACCCGAAATTCTTCTTAGTTCGTCAATCCATCGTCTTCTCTTCCTTCCCCTGCTTCTTTTGTAATCACTAGGGATATATTCTATTGTTCCTAATGTCCATCTATTATCTGTCATTCTTATTTTTTGAGTTGTAACTAGCTTATGCTCTAAGGCTTTAGTAAGACTCCAAGTTTCTGATGCATAAGTTGATACTGGTAGGACCATCGATTAAAAACTTTTCTTTTCAGAGAAAGTGACATTTTTCTTTTCATAATCTTATTCTTTTACCAAAAGCCCACATCCCATGCATATCATTTCTAGTCCACTCCAGGAGAACGGTTTGACTATTTGCATCACAGCGCTGGTAAGTGTAGATTAGTGATGGTGGGAGACCTTAGTCTGATTGCTCACAGCAAACCAAATTAGTATGGGTGGCCCTAACTAGTACAGCTTTGTTGATCATGGCGATACACAAACCCTTTCACTACGTTAAGGCATCCTCACTCACAAAGGGACTATATATACACACACACACACACACACACACACACATATATATATATATATATATATATATATATATATATATATATATATATATATATATATATATATATATACTTTTTACCTGTAACTTGGCACTCTGGGTTTTCCCCAAATCTGCTAATATACCTTTGTCCTTTGTTTTCCCTAGAGTAGATCTCGGGTTCTTTCACGTATGTTCATTAAGTATATATATATATATATATATATATATATATATATATATATATATATATATATATATATATATATATATATATATCTGTAACACAAACAAAAACCAGACCATGTAAGTAATTTGTAACCAAAACATGAGAGAGAGAGAGAGAGAGAGAGAGAGAGAGAGAGAGAGAGAGAGAGAGAGAGAGAGAGAGACCTTCTTGTTAGTAACAGGTGGTTCTCTGGCAAGTTACAATATCTTTTGATAAGTGAGTAACACCAACATTTGAGTAGAAAGGAAAAAAAAAAAACGCCATTATCTCTAGACAGCTGTAATGACAACAAAAGCGAGGCACATCCATCACCGTGTAATCATGTGGGAATGTCAATCATGAGGTCATCGTCATGATTTGTTGAGAATTGTTTAAACAAAAGAGACGAATTCAAAGAACTTTTCTTGGCTAGAAGTACAAATGATTCAGTGGGAAAACATACTTAGAGGAAAATGTAAAGGTATCCAGTACCATCCAAAGAGATGCGCGCAAGGGCGTTAGCCGGGCAAGCCTAACCACAGCATTATCCTCCCCAGTAAACCCCTTGAACTCACAGACCCTGGATGGGATCGATCTGCTGCCATGCGAATGCTAGGCTAACGCGTTACTATTGTACTAGCCAGGAAGCTAGTACTTTTACATTTCAATAGTTGGATTATACTGTCCATAACAACTAAACGATAAAACCTTTCTACAAAGGTAGACATTCTGAAAACCTTGTAAGCCAATCCAAAGTATACTAATTTTTTTACTATGTTTTTTCGAAAGGTTAACTACCAAGATGAAATCTCTATCTCTCTCTCTCTCTCTCTCTCTCTCTCTCTCTCTCTCTCTACCCTTTGGTGAATGGCCAGCCCACAATCTTTTTCTTGCTGATGAGAAAAACACTAACAGGTGAAAAGAGCTTCGTTCACTAAATCCGAATCGACATCTCCAACAGGTGCTCTACCATCAACATTAACTCCTTTAGATAATTCCTGCAAAAATGAATTGGATATGGAAAAGTAAGGAAAGAAGCACACAAATACAAAGCAAATACGTGCATGAAGATCGACATGCTTCCAAATATTTCGTGAATTGTTTAGTATACAGTATGTGATTAGAGATAAGAAGAAATGGTAACTGTTACTCTTTGCCACATTATTTTGATACTTTTACAGTACCCATGAAAATAGTGTACACATACACACACATGCATGCACACACACACACACACACACATATATATATATATATATATATATATATATATATATATATATATATGTATATATATATATATAAATTTATATATATAAATATATATGCATATATATATAAAGATATATATATATATATATATATATATATATATATATATATATATATTCATATATATATATATATATATATATATGTCCATATATATACATATATAAATATATATATATATATATATATATATATATATGTGTGTGTGTGTGTGTGTGTCTATATGTTTGTGTGAGTGTGTGTTTATGTGTGACTTGCCACTGACTGCGTGTGTGAGACGGATGGACAGCGAGAGAGAGAGAGAGAGAGAGAGAGAGAGAGAGAGAGAGAGAGAGAGGACTATTTACTGCTATCGCTAAAGCAGCATTAATAATGGCTACTAACCTGCCTACCCAAAGGTTGAAAAGCCACTTTTGCTCAAAGTATCGGCAGTAGCTAGGATACTGAGTTGTCTACCCCAAGGTTGAAAAGCCACTTTTGATTAAAGTATTGCCAATAGCTAGGATACAAAGCTGTCTACCCCAAGATTGAGAAGCTACTTGTGCTCAAAGTACTGCCAATAGCTAGGATACTAAGCTGTCTATCCCAAGGTTGAAAAGCCACTTTTGATTAAAGTATTGCCAATAGCTAGGATACTAAGCTGTCTACCCCAAGATTGAGAAGCTATTTGTACTCAAAGTATTGCCGATAGCTAGGATACTAAGCTGTCTACCCCAAGGTTGAAAAGCCACTTTTGATCAAAGTATTGCCAACAGCTAGGACACTAAGCTATCTACCCTAAGGTTGAAAAACCACTTTTGCTCAAAGTACTGCCAATAGCTAGGACACTAAGCTGTCTACCCCAAGGTTGAAAAGCCACTTTTGATTGAAATATTGCCAATAGCTAGGATACTAAGCTGTCTACCCCAAGATTGAGAAGCTACTTATGCTCAAAATATTGCCAATAGCTAGGATACTAAGCAGTCTACCCCAAGGTTGAAAAGCCACATTTGATCAAAGTATTGCCAACAGCTAGGACACTAAGCTGTCTACCCTAAGGTTGAAAAACCACATTTGCTCAAAGTACTGCCAATAGCTAGGACACTAAGCTGTCTACCCCAAGGTTGAGAAGCTACTTATGCTCAAAGTACTGCCAATAGCTAGGATACTAAGCTGTCTAACCCAAGGTTGAAAAGCCACTTTTGATCAAAGTATTGCCAATAGCTAGGACACTAATCTGTCTACCCCAAGGTTGAAAAACCACTTTTGATCAAAGTATTGCCAATAGCTAGGACACTAAGCTGTCTACCCCAAGGTTGAAAAGCCACTTTTGATTAAAGTATTGCCAATAGCTAGGATACTAAGCTGTCTACCCTAAGATTCAGAAGCTACTTGTGCTCAAAGTATTGCCAATAGCTAGGATACTAAGCAGTCTACCCCAAGGTTGAAAAGCCACTTTTGCTCAAAGTAGTGCCAATAGCTAGGACACTAAGCTGTCTACCATAAGGTTGAAAAGCCACTTTTGATCAAAGTATTGCCAATAGCTAGGATACTAAGCTGTCTACCCTAAGGTTGAATTTTGCTCAAAGTACTGCCAATAACTAGGACACTAAGCTGTCTACCCCAAGGTTGAAAAACCACTTTTTCTCAAAGTATTGCCAATAGCTAGGATACTAAGCTGTCTACCCTAATGTTGAAAAGCCACTTTTGCTTAAAGTATTGCCAATAATTTAGATAAGAACCTGCCTACCCCAAGGTTGAAAAGCCACTTTTGCTTAAAATATTCTTAATAGTTTGGATACAAGCCTGCCTACACCTGGAGTGAAAATCCACTCTTCCCCAAAGTATTGCCAACAGTTTGGATACCAACCTGCGTACCCCTAGGTTGAAAAGCCACTTTAGTTAAAAGTATTGCCAATAGCTTGGATACTGACAAGCCAACCCCAGTGTTGACAAGCTAATGTTGCTTACAGTATTGCCAATAGTAACCTGCTTACCACAAAGTCATAAAGCCACTGTTGCTCAAAATATTGCCAGTAGTTTAGATACTAACATGCCCACCCCACTGTTGAAAAGCCATTCTTGCTTAAAGTAATGCCAATAGTTTGGATACTAACATGCCTACCCGGAGGTTGAAAAGCCACTTTTTCCCAAAGTATTGCCAATAGTTTGTATACTAACCTTCCTACCCCAAGCTTGAAATGCAACTGTTGCTCAAAGTATTGGCAATAGCATGGATACCAACCTATCTACCCCAAGGGTGAATAGCCACTTTTGCTTAAAGCGTTGACAATAGCTTGGATACTGACATGCCTACCGCAAGGTTGATATGCCATTGTTTCTCAAAGTATTGCCAATTGCTTAAATACTAACCTATCTACAATGATGCTGAAAAGCCACTTTGATAAAAGTATTGCCAATAGTTTGGATACTAACCTAACCACCCAATGGTGATAAAGTAAAAGACCTGGTCCAAGCACATTTGAAATTACAGATCAATGAAATGCAAATTTCGACAGTGACACAGAAACAGAAGTCCTCAACTTCCTACAACGAAATAGGCAACGAATAACCAACCTATCAAAGTCCAGATCTGCAAAGACTGGATGAGGGCAACTACTTAATAGCAGACATTAAAATACATGAGATGATGAAAGCAGAAAAAGCCTTTGAACACAAAGCACCAGGTAAAAGCAGCGTAAACAAGCTAATGCTATCAAAACTACCAATGGTGGCATGGAGAAGCCTCCAACAAATATTAAACCTAACACTCAATGGGATATTACCCAAAACCAAACAAAGAAGGAATTCTCATACTTCCCCCAAACCAGGGAAAGACCCAAAACTGCCAGCCAACAGAAGGCCAATCACTCGTGGCTGGAAGTGCCAGGAAAAGTATTTGAAAAATCATAATCACAAGACTAAGGAGATTCCTAGAAAATAACAATAAATTCTACAAACACCCACACGGTTTCAGGACAGGGAGATGCACTGAAACTGCCCTCATGGCAATGTACGAAACAATAGCCATGAACCAACTAAATAAAAAGCACCAATGCAATGTCATCTGCAGAGATATCTTTAAGGCATTCGACAAAGTATGACATGACGGCCTCAAATATGAAATACTTCAATTGGAACTACCAATAATAATGGAAAGAAACCCCTCTCAAGCTACATAAAAGACAGAACTGTCAGAATACGTGGCAAAGATGGGAAAATGGGAGTAACAATAGATATAAAAAGTGGGGTACCACAGGGGGGCATACTATCCCCAACACTTTTTATAATCTACACAGCAAATATGCCAACCGGTGAGTGGTCTTTTTGTCCGATGTCACTGCGTCCGACGACACTTCGTCCACGTCTTTTTGCCCTATGTCTTTTCGTCCGATGGACTTTTGGTCCAACGACATTTGGTCCAATTTCTAAAGAAAACAAGTCTTGTATAGGATTATTATTACCATTTACTTCACCTCTGTGTTAAAAGTTTATACCTTATTGGCATTTATGATAAAGTAATATGCTCGCTTTCTCATTACTCCATTAGTTATGCTTAACGTTCTCTTTTTCCTTCTCTCTCTTTAGTATGGCACTATATATATATAGTGTGCTGCAAGTTTAGCACTTCAATTTCTGAATCTGCCCATCCTGAAATGGCAAAATTCATACAATCAACGAAGAAGAAAAAAAAATTAGTAGAGAAAAGTAATTACATCTACGATTTTCATTCAAGTAATATAAAACTTGGAAAAGAATACTGGAGGTGTAAGAAAAGGCAGCTGTGTTCAGTGCGCATTCATACGGTTACGGAAGACATTGTGCCAAAAATTATTTATTCTTCTGGTGAACACCTTCATCCCGCAAATTTAGATGCATTAAATGCTAGGAAAGCAGTTGCTGAAATTAAGGAAGAAGCGATTGAAAACACAGTAGCAAGTTGGCATAGCATATTATCAAGAATAATTATTGATCGAGGTCTCAAAGAAAAATATAACAAACACTCTGAATTCTGTATTGAAGTAAGATGTTTTTCAGCATTAACATTTCTCCCTAGTGAAGATGTTGAAGAGGCCTATGAGAAATTGATAGACGATGACGAAATACCTTCCGAATTAATTGCTTACTTTAATGGGAGTCGTAAGAGGGCGTGATGCTAGACAAAGAAGAGATCCACCTATTTTTTTCCCATTAGATGTATGGAATGTTAATGAGCGTATTCTTCAAGATTTACCCAAAACAAACAATGCTGTAAAGGGGTTCCATTCTGTTATAAAACGTTCAGCGGGTGAAGTACATTTAAATTTTGGAAATTTATTAAAACTTTAAAGGAAGAAGGATTTATTCAGGGTAAAATGACTCAAATACTTCGAGGAGATCCGTCAAATTCTTGTTCACGATATCAAAAAATCACCGAACGTCTCAAAAGATTGGTAACTGGATATGAGTCAACGAGGAAAGCAGTTTTTGAAGAATGTGGCATATAATTTGCACCAATTTTAAACAATCATTCTAATTCTTCGGTTTAAATCATCCATTTTTTTTACGTATGCGTTACTATTAAAATTATCAACTTATATTTGCTTTTTTTATTTTCACTTCAGATGTTATTTCTTACATTTCTTACCTTTAATACTCAAAGAATCAGCTACGCTAAAACGTTATCATTCCACAAAGAGTAGTTATGTTATGTTGAGCAGTTTTTCTTCAATTCTATATCGTCGGATACCTCCATTTAATTTCACTTTCTTAACCAGTTATTTTCACTCCTATACTTTGGATTCTGGCAATTAATTCTTATAAAAAACAAGGAAGAAAGAGACCCTTACAAGGTTTAATTTTCTATTGGGGAAGTTATGGATTGGCTAGGGTTTTTCTTTTTTCTTTCATGGATTGAAACGATTTCAAATTGGACCAAATGTCGTTGGACCAAAAGTCACAGTTTATATGCTATAAACTATGCCTATGCAGATGGCATAACACAAGTAATAATGCATCCAACAGATTCCAAAAGATTTTTGAAAATAAAAACAGAAAAGAGATCAAAAGAATAAATGATTACGAAAACAAATGGAAAATAAAAGCAAACAACAACAAATTCCAACTCTTATCAGTATCAAAAATAAACCAGTAACAATAACAGTAAACAACATAAATATTCCATTTAACAACGAAGTTAAAATCCTTGGTCTCTCTATCATAAGAAATGGCATAAGCTGCCATATAAAAAAAAAAAAAAACCCCAATTGGCAAAACCCAGAAAATGAGCAATAAAACATTTCAAACTATTGGATAAAAACATAAGAATAAATCTCTACAAAAGCCTGATAAGACCTCTATTCGAATATCCAATAGCACCAGAATGCACAATGGCTCAATCAAAGATGAAAACCCTACAAAAATTCCAAAATGGAAACAAGAAACATACATGGCCTAAACCATAATAATAATAATAATAATAATAATAATAATAATAATAATAATAATAATAATAATAATAATAATAATAATAATAATAAGAATAACAACGAAACACTCCATAACATATACCATCTCGAACCAGTAAACGTCAGGTACCAAAGAAGAGTCACACAAGCCTCGGAAAGATTCAAAAACATTTACCCAGAACTTGCAACAACGAGTGACGAAATAACAGACACAAAACAAGCATTCCTGGTGGAAAAGGATAGCTCCTTTCATTGCTGAGGATGAACCAAATTCAGTGTTAAAATAAAACAATAAAACAAAATGTAGACAACCATAAATTAATAAATAAACCCCAAAAAAGGAATCGTCGTGAAAACACAAGTCCCTCGGAGGCTGGCAAGAGAACTCACCTTCTGAAAGTCCACAAGGCATGATGTTGGCACAAAAAACCAACAACAAAGAGCAATATGGTCTGCCCCAATCTTTTCACCTCCCACTGTAATTCAATTTAACACTTTTCCCTCCAATCCATCCAATCCTAATTCACCCCCTCCCCCCACCTATCCTACCCCCCTATACTGTAGCTGTAAGATTTAAAAGCATCCTTTGCTCAAAGTATTGCCAACAGCTTGGATACAAATCTGCCTACCCAAAGGATGAAAAGTCACTTTTGCTCAATTTATTGCCTATAGCTTGGATATTACTCCGATTACCCTAAGGTTCAAAAAACTATTTTGCTAAACATATTGCTAATAGCTTGGATACTAACCTACCTACCGCAAGGTTGAAAAGCCACTGTTTCTCAAAGTATTACCAATAGGTAGCACTGTACTGTTCTTCATGAGAGAGAGAGAGAGAGAGAGAGAGAGAGAGAGAGAGAGAGAGAGAGAGAGAGAGAGAGAGAGATGTCACCTTAGTCGACGGTATTTAAAATAAAATCTTTATATTGACATTTAATTCTAAATTCTAAATTGGAAAAACTTCAGTTTAGGGATTTAACTTTATAGTAACAGTGCCCATTTTCAGTGGTATGGAAAAGATACAATTGCTAACCTAGTGACTTCGAAGGAAATGGAGCGGAAGAAAACGAAATGGAGAAATTGATAGGTGGACATACCCGCTTATTGTTCACAAGGCCGTATAAAGTTTTGTTCATCAAAGGAACAATATTATTAATGACACCAAAACAAGCTCTTTAAATCTTACAGATCCCGAACCAACTTACGCCGCTTAAACAGAATGGAACCGAAATGATGAAAGACTGACGCAATTACAGACGCCTTCTAAAAACAACACAAACCCAACCTCTTATCTCTAATTGAATGTGGCCTGTTTTCAGAGGTGCGTGTAAAAGATGCCGAGCGTTAGATTCGCTTGCTTAGGGCCCCCGTCTTCTGACGTCATGACCTTCTTCTCCTTTAATGTGGGTTAAAACTTTTCCTTGACATAGAAAAAACACTATTTTTTCTGATATCCAGATTTTCGTGAGTGATTTCCTAATAACAATGATTCAGACCTCATCACTTTTCATAATACACTGCCCACCTACGAAGACAGCCACGGAGGGACTGGGGACTTACGGTCCTTATCAAGGGGGTTTGCACCTCCCCCTTTGATTTGGTGCCGAATGCTTGGTCTTTGATAGCCTTCACATATTTTATTGTTCTTTTTTATAACCTTATAGTAGTAAACATAATAAAAATAATTGTTAACCGAATTTTTCATGAACCTATTAACTGATAGTGTCATCTACAAAAAAATACAGAATATGAATTCTCATAAACTATTCCAAAGTATCCTTTCGTATATTTTCCCATATATTCACACTGCCACTCTTGCGTTCACATACACCTAACTTCCCCCAACTCACATACACACACTATACTGAATATATATATATATATATATATATATATATATATTTGTATATATATATATATATGTATATATATATATATATATATATATATACATATATATGTATATATATATATATATAAGAGAGAGAGAGAGAGGGAGGCAAGCACGCACATGTGTGCATATATATATATATATATATATATATATATATATATATATATATATATATATATATATATGTATATATATATAGAGAGAGAGAGAGAGAGAGAGAGAGAGAGAGAGAGAGAGAGAGAGAGAGAGAGAGAGAGAGAGAGAGAGAGAGGGTGGAGCATCAGTATGAGTAAAAAATTTCTAATTACAATGTAATAGAAAGAGTAATAACATTTCATGCCTGATATTTTAAGCACCCAAAAATAAACCAGCACATAATTAGTAGTTTACAAAAGTGGGTGATAGCATTTAGTTTAAATTACCCTTAAGGAGGCAATACATAATAAATATCAACACAATATCGAGTTTGAATAGAAATAGATTCAGCCTTACATTGGAATTAGACACTAGTCTCTTCAAATGAATTGTAAGGTGGGCATTAATTTTGCCACCAGAGAATCTAAAAGTAATCGTAACGTAACTGCTAATTACAATATGGATTTGCCATATAAACCAGAGATTTTAGCCCATCTTACCGATCCACCTAGTAACCAAATTGATAGCAGTTATATGATGAAAATAAATGTAATATTGTTTAAATAGAATTAATTTCTACCTCATATTTGGATCGAAACCTCGTCTCTTCCATTGGAAAGCATATTAGCTATCAATCATGCCACGAGAGGCTCTAAAAGTACTCAGAATCTGAGTGCCAACTGCATTTACAAATTTTCCTAGTGTGACCACTGTCATATATACCAGATAGTTTTACCTAACTTTCTGACCTGCTAAGTGACCCAGTTGATGGCAAGTAGTACGAACTCCCCTTAATGAATCAATGTATGATGAAAATCAACACAACACCGTGTTCACATAGAAATAAATTTCGAAACAAGTAAAGATAAGCAGCCCCATAACTGACTAATAAAGAAAAGCACTCGCAAATTTGAGCAAGTAAAGATGAGCACTCCCTAATGGGATCAAGTATAGATATGCACTCCAGCTAGGAACGAGCAGCCATATTATTATGGTCTCAACTTAAAACCCACATTTCGACGTTTTAATAGTGAACAAAAACATGATATTAATCTCCTTAAAATATAAAATAAAAAACAACATTGAAATTTGATGTCGAGTCCCGAAATCATAAACACAAAAAATTAGTTAAAATAATGTCTTGCAATAGTTACAAAACCTATGGAACTTGTTGTTCTTGTTCGTTCGCTCCACATGAATTCATGGGATTCAATGTATGTCGAAAATCAACACAATATCGTCCTCAAATAGAAATAGAGTTTTTCCTTACTTATTATTATTATTATTATTATTATTATTATTATTATTATTATTATTATTATTATTATTATTAAGCCCAAAGGCTCCAAGAGAGAAATATAAGCTACAGAGGAAAGGAAATAAAGGAATAAATAAACTATATGAAAAGTAATGAATAATGAATATAAAATATTCTAAGATCTGTAACAACGTTTGAATAGTTCCGTTATACTATATAAAATATGAAGAGATACTTGTGTCAGCTTGCTCAAAAAAAAAAAAAAAAAAAAAAAATCATTCGCTGCAAGATTGAACTTCTGAAGTACCACTGATTCAACTGCCGATTAAGAAGATCATTCCACAATCTGGTCACAACTGGTATTGAATTTCTAGAATACTGTGTGAGTGAAGGAGAAGGCACGACTGTTGACTGCATACCTAGTACTAGTACAAGATGGTACAGGCTGGAAAAATCTGAATCTAAAGCATGATCAGAATTATGAAAATGTTAATGCAACATTCATAAAGAACTAATTGAACGACGTTGCCAGAGAATAATATCTAAATCAGATATAAGAAACTTAATAGAGTACAAGTTTTTGTCCCATAAATTAGGATGAGATTCAGTAGCTGAAGACCAGACAGGAGAACAATACTCGAAACAAGGCAGAATTAAAGAATTATATTTCTTCAGAATAGATTGATAATCGAAAATCTTAAAAGACTTTCTCAATAAGCCAATTAATGTTTAACTGAAGAAGAAACAAACCGAATGTGTACCTCAAAAGTAAATTTGCTTTCAAGAATCACACCTAAAATTTCAAAAGAATTGTACAGAGTTGAATAAGCATTTTCAATGTAGAGATCCAGATGTTGAAGAGCCATTGTTCTCGCCTACTTACAATGATACTTGAGTTTTGTTAGGGTTCAACTTCATGTCCAATAATTTGCTCCATACACGAATTTTAGCTAGATCTCTATTAAGGAATTCAGTAAACCCAGACCTATACTCAGGATATAGAATTGAAGTAAAGAGAGTAGAGTCATGTGCCTATGCAAAGAGCCCATTTTCTGTGTCAAACCACATATCTTGAGTATATCGTATGAAAAGTAATGGGCCTAGAACACTATCCTAAGGAACACCAGATATCACATTCTTATACTCACTATGGTGGCCATTAACAACTACTCTTTGCAATCTATTACTCAAAAATTCAATAATGATGCTAAGAAAAGACCCACCTACTCCCAATTGTTTGAGTTTGAAAACAAGGGCCTCATGATTAACATGGTCAAAGGCCGCATATGAACTTCCTGACCACAATCAAAGGTTTTCTGTATAGCATTGCAAATTGTAAGAAGGGCATCAGTTTCTCCAAGGTCTTTGTGAAGACCAAATTACAAACTTGGGAACAGATAATTATATTCAGCAGACCTATTTAGACGTTTTGCCAAAAGGCATTCAAAATTTTAAACTTTAGATAATGTGGGGGTTATCGAAATTGGGTGGTAATCTGTAAGGTTATAATTCCCAAAAACACATTTACCTAAATGGAGTAACATTACCAATTCTCCATTGGGTGCAAAAAGAACATCTTCTTGCTAACTTGCAGAAAATAACAGACAACTTTGGAGCTAAAAACTCAGGGATCTTTACAAAAAAAAAAAAAAAAAAAAAAAAAAAAAAAAAAAAAAAAAACGGGGGAGAGGGGAATACCATTTGGGTATACACCTCCATAAGCAACAAAGTCCATCAAAAGTGTTTTAATTTCACGGGACAAAAAAGCTAAACTAGTTAGTTTATCCTCAGGAAATCAGGAATGAGGAAGGTCGAGCTTCTCATTACTCCGCTCACTGCCAAACACTGGCCAAAAGGTGTGCCTTTTTCTTTGGACTGTGACTAACAGTCATCTGATTTAAGTAAAGAAGAAACTGTTAAGTCTACTCCAAAGATTGCAGATTTAAGGGTAGCTTACTATTATGTTTCTAAGTTGTACCAAAATGGGGAGAATAGGTTCTTTTATGATTAAATGGCATTCCTTTTCAGTAGAAGTATAAACTCTCTGAGCAACAGCTCTTAGCTGAGTATAGTTATTCCAAGTCATATCTGATCTGTTACCCATCAAAGATGATAGGAATTGAACCCTAGCCTCTTCAAATGTAAGGTAAGATAGCTATCAATCATTCCAACAGATGCTATAAGATATCTAGAACCTAGGTGCTAATAGCAATTATGGATCTATCAGGAAAGATCACTGTCTCATACCATTGTTTTACCCAACTCAAGAATCATCAGATGACCCAACTAATACCATTTCATTTAAATTACACTAATAAGTCAATATATGATCAAAATCCACACAATATCTTGCAATGGAAATAGATTCTAACTCACATTGGGACCGAACCCTAGTTTTCAAATGAAAGGCAAAGTAGGTCTAAATCATGGCATCAGAAGCTCTAAGAGACGTCAGAAGCTAGGTGCTACCTGCAATTCAAAATTTACAAATTGAGAGACCTATATTAAAAAACAGTGAGTTTTTTCCTAACCTTACCTTTCATTTGAAGAGACTAGGATTCTAACCCAGGGTTAGTTAGAGATATATTTCTATTTGAACATCAAGCTCTGTTGATTTTCATTATAGCATGACTCATTAGGGGCCATTCATATTAAATGGTATCAATTGAGTCACTTGACTGTTCAGAAATTTGGGTAAAACTCATTGGTAAGACCAAGCTCTCACTAAGGAAATCCAGAAATGCAAATTACCACTTAGGTTCTGACTTCTTTTAGAGATTGTGGTGTTATGATTGATAGCTACTTTGCCTTTCACTTGAAAGGACTAGGATTCGATCCAAATGTGATGTAGAAATTTATTTCTATATGACCACGTGTTGTGTTCATTATCATCATATATTGACTTCCTAAGGGTAATTCGAACCAAATATTGATCGGGTCACCTGGTTGACCAGAAAATTGAATAGAATACGGTGGCGTGAAAGTTTGTGGTCACACCAGGTTAATCCTTGAATATAATTAGCAACTACAGGAGCCTCTTACTTATTTCAGAGCCTTTGGTGGCATGGTGGCTAGTTATTTTGCCTTACATTTGAAGAGACTAAGGTTCAATTCCTATCATAGGTAGTTATATATATATATATATATATATATATATATATATATATATATATATATATATATATATATATATATATTCCTAATGTCCATTGAGAATAACAGAGTAGGGTCCCCAGAGATTGAAAAAGAACCAGAAGAAAGAAGAGAAGACGATGGATTGACGAAATAAGAAAGTTTGTGGGTGTGAACTGGCATAGAAAGACCATGAACAGATGCACGTGGGAGAACATGTCTGAAGCCTTTGTTCTTCAGTGGACTAATATGATGAGGATGATATATATAGATATATATATATATATATATATATATATATATATATATATATATATGTATATATATATATATATATATATATATATATCATCCTCATCATATTAGTCCACTGAAGAACAAAGGCTTCAGATATATATATATATATATATATATATATATATATATATATATATATATATATATATATATATTCAAATAAGTCATAATCCAGACATTAATGTGTAAAAAAATATATGGCTTATTTGAGTATAAAAAAAAACACGTCTAAATGTGCAAAATTTATCATTAATCGAATGGCAAGTAACAAACTACCAATTAGCTACGATGGTGAAGATGGGTTGATTTCATTTCTAAGTACAAAACACCTGAATTCGACAGGTATATGTACAGAATAATTGTCATTGAATTTTATCTTTCTTCGTGGCCAAGTGGTTAAGTCGCTGTCTATACAAGTTTGCCGGACCAGGGTTAGACTCCCGGCCGGTCACAAGCTCTTGTCTTTGCGTGATTTCGTATGGGGTTTTGATCCCGAGGCCGTTAAGAGAATCCAGACTTGTATAAGAAATATATGGCTTATTTGGATATGAAAAAAAACATATCTAAATGTGCAAAATTTATCATATATATATATATATATATATATATATGTATATTTATATACAGTACATATATATATATATATATATATATATATATATATATATATATGAATGTATGTATGTAAGTATGCATATATATAAATATTGTATATATATATATATATATATATATGTATATTTATATACAGTACATATATATATATATATATATATATATATATATATATGAATGTATGTATGTAAGTATGCATATATATAAATATTGTATATATATATATATATATATATATATATATATATACATATATATATATCTATATAAATATATATATATATATATATATATATATATATATATATATATATATATATATATATATATACGCGTTTATAGATAAAAAAAAACAGAATACTCAAGTACAACCAGTAATCCTCTTCGAAACATTAGACTTTAAAATGGCTAATCTTCCAGAAATATTATTAACCATGAAATAATAATTATATCGTATCAGTCTTATTGATACCTTCAATAAGTTCAATATAACCGATTTAAATCTAAATTTTGATTTTTTGTGATGTACTTTTTCAGTGAAATGGAAATATATCTCAGAATATATTCTTAATACCCAATCTGATTTCGAGCTCTAAGTAAATCTTTGGTGATAATGTTCCTGCAACCTAATGCATGTAATAATTTATATTGATCTTTTTTCGTTCATGGTCTGTATCACAACTGTTGCATGCAATAAACCCATAAAGATTAATGACCGTCTAACTTAGACGTTGATCTTTTGACCTTCATTTAAAATTAATGAGATATTGAAAGCTAAGATGGGCGGCAAGATGGCCTTTTTGGTCATGAGATTGTCTTTTTTTCAAACTATATATGAACAAAATCTTACCGAAGATTATAAATTAAGTACAGTATCGTGTTTGAATGTATCATTATGTTGTGTTAGTAAGCATGGCTGTTTGTTTCTTCAAGAAAAACTGTTCTTGATGTGGATTTTTTAGCAGAGAAATATAACGTTTTCTGCTAAATTGTTAAACAGAGTCTTAGGAAATAAAACTGTAATTATTAAATTCCTAATACATATTGTGTCATACCCTGTATTGGATAATAACAGTCATGAATAATTAATAATGAAAAAAAAATAAGAAATATGATTATGATCATCCTTCCCTTTGAGAGCACTTCCCAGTAAACAGAAATAAAATTCTGCCAAGCAAGTTCTTTCGGACATGTTACAACTTGCAATGCAAGCTATCACGGAAAAAGAACACCGGTTTAGAGCTTCACCATCACTAGAGGTTAAAAGTGCCTTTGTAATAGCTATGGAAGCTCTTGACGGCAACCCCCTCTTATACGTAACTGGTTATATGCAGAACACCTGCCTTAAATTTTCATTTTCATAGATAACAGATCTATTTCAACATTGATATTGATCTAAAAATAATTCGTATTTTTCATTCATTATCTTTTATTGGTTTATTTGCTTACCCTTATTACCTTTCCTCACTGGGCTGCTTTCCGTGTTAGAGCCCTTAGGTTTGTAACATCCTGCTTATCCAACTGGGGCTAATAATAATAATAATAATAATAATAATAATAATAATAATTAAGGCGTTACTTTTGCAGTTGATCTTTTCTATCGCTCGTATTTTTCTTCTTTCATCAGTACTGTGTTCTGTAAGTAACTGTGCTATATTAGTCAACGGTATAGGAGAGCAAAATGCATAGAAAAACAATCGATAATTTTACTAACAGTAAATTTGTTAAGATCGGTACAATAAAGTATGGCTGCTATGCATTACGAGAGGAAGCTGAGTATCTCCTCTCATCATCAGGCAAAATCTGGCTAAGGGCTGGTGAGCAGGTTCCTCACATACACCATTTTTGGCTCGTCACATCAGCCACTGGTCGCTGATTGGTCTTTGCAGGAGGAGTCCCTATCTGGTCTAGGAAAGACATTGCTGAGGCGCTCACCTGGAGAGGCTCCAGCGCAGTCAGTCCGATATTCTGCTCACAATCGTCGGTGATGGGTGGAGTCAGGGTTTGGGTAGGCGCAACCAGGGTTCCCAGAGCGGCTCGGCTCACTGATTGCCCAACACGCTGCCTGAGCAGGGCTAGGAGTCAGGCAAACTGTTCAACTACGCTGATTAAGTATCTGAGGAGTCCAGAGCTGCTTGCTGATTGGCTGAGGTGCTCGCCAGGAGAGTCTCAGTCGCAAGCAAGCTGCCGTGCTGCTCATCGCCGTCACCATCATCATTGTTGCAAGGTTGATTAGAGGTATTCCCTTGGCAGAAAGAGAGGAGAAACATCTCCTGGGTCGTGTTCATGTTAAGTCTCTACTTATCCAAAAAGAGAGACCTAACCTGGACACGCCCCAGATGTTCCTCCTCCCTTCCTGCCGGAGGGACACCTGCAGTCAACAAAGTTAAAATCCAATGTACTATTCTATCTCGTCTCATCTCAGTTTAAGAGAGCTGATTCCTTTTGACGGAATGCAAGTGCAAGCTTCGACTAATATAGATTATTTTCTGTCAGTCAAAAATAATTCTAAACAACATCCTCCCTGATTTTTTTTTTCAATATTACAAAAAAAAAAAAAAACTGCCATCCTCATCAAAATATTGATACTTTAGTTTTCTTACGATTTATCCAAAAAAATGAGACATTATGACATTCTTTGTTGTGGATAATTCCTCTGAATTAGGAAAACCGTTTAGTGGGATCAGTTTGTTTTCTACAGCTATTTTAGTTGAGAAAGAGCACCATTTTGTGCTTCCATATATTTGCTCCATCCCCGCCATAATCCATCAAAAGTATTTTAGATATTACATGAACATATCATTGTCTCGCAATCTGTAGGTCGAAAGTTCATCACACGCTCACAGCACAATAATTTTTTACTAGTCTTCATAACCTAATCCTCCTTTTGAGCTAAGGATGAGGTGTTTTGGGAGCCGACAAGTCTACCTACCGAATTATCACCTACCATCACTGAATATGATCCTAGCATGGATGAACAGGAACTTGATCTCTGATCATATGTATATGTGTTCAGTCTCTAAGACACAATGCTGCAATGGCAATTTTCTTGCCTCTGCAATGAGCAACACTTAAACCTTAAAAATTCTTGACTGACTTACTATCCAGATGTAAGTATATTGATTCCACTACACTATTCTCGTCTAAAACAAGGCTTAGCAGCCTTTTCGAGCTTGCAAGATATAGACAAGGAAAGCTAGGAGAAAAAAGGAGGCCTAATTCTAAAAGATGCAAGATCGGGTGGTTTTCTATAAGAATAATGATTAGAGGAATCAATGGAAGCAAGAAAAGGTGGAAAAAAGAAAGACACCGAAACAAGAAATCCAATGAAAGTTGATACTTGTAGTCAGAGAATGGTAAAATTAGCGTGATCCTGGTAAGTGGAAGAATGACGTATACTCTAAGTAAAAGAGCCTTCATGTCGCCTGAATTCTAATCAAATGCATTAAGTATTTGCGAATAACATAACTCATAATTGTATACAATATAAAAATAAAGACTAAGTGTAGATCACACACTTAAAAATGTCTTTAGAAGTTAATTTTTATTCAAGAGGTAGATCAGTATATGATAGTGAGGCAAATTAGTGTTTCACCTAGAATTTAGTCCTCTGAAAACATAGCTTGCAAGTGTATCCCTAGCTAACAAATGACAAAATTACATGAAAATTGTAATGGGATGTTGTATTAAAACTTTTTAATTTTTTCACTAGCAAGAGGCCAAATCCCTGGTTAACACATCAGAAGTAAAAAAAATTGAGAGGTAGACGCAATAAGTAGGTCTGACTCACATTTGCCATTCCATTGTATTTTCTATTTTCACTAGAGTTAGTTACTGAGTATTTTTAGGTTTGCTGCCACAATCTCCAGTGTTCACGAGAGAAGTGTTCTGGTCTTTTTAGTCTATTAAAAATGAAATAGTTGTTAGTCTGAACGGAGATCCAACGTAGATCATTAAACGGTATGATCCTGTGCATACAAGGAAGAAGCAAACCAAAACCGAGAATTTAAATGGGCATAATCATTTCATGTATTTGATTACTCAAAGTATTTAGCAATACTTTGTTTTGAAAATTTTCCAACCTTTCTGTGACAATATCTTGAACACACTGTACAATGTTGCAAGAATGTTAGGGGGTGGTTCCCATACGGAATCTATAGGCAATGATGTTATCAATTGCTTCAGATCCTGTATTCCAACATTGTCGAAGCCTTGCTGTCATGCCTAGGAATCAGCGACGTCTGATGGTTCTATCATTTTCCCATCAATAGTAGACGTGATTTAGACCATCATCGGAAAAATCCCAATCTACGCGTTTTCTTCAAGCCCTGTTTCAGAAAATAATGTCTGCTTTCGCCTCCCGTACTTCGACATCAATGGTTAATAGAGTATATAAGTTCCGGAAATCATCAGCCAGCATAAACTGTTGAGGTGCCACCGTATCAAAAGCTTAACCTCAGAACTTCCGATTGGCCTTTTCTGTAAAACGGACATGTACCAACCGTGTTTCACACAATTGTACATAATTCCTTTTGTATATATTATGCTTGTATCTTCGCTCTTCCCTCGCACTAAAACGAACATGAAAATTCATGTCTGGTTTTTCCTCTGTAATATTGTCTGTCTTGTGAACTTGTTATGTCCTGTTGCCTTGAGGTTTTGTATATAAGGAGAGTGTTCCACAATAATATAACTCAGTCGTTTCCAATCTGCCTTTGAGTTCACACCCTTACTCGGCGCCGTCATAGACAACTAATAATCTCACTGGTAGGGTTATATATACAATATATCAACAATCTTAAGCTTCAGAGTGTGTTTAGTTATCCTTCCTTTAACATGTCATCCTCTTTTGCTTCGATTTATTTGACTTACCTAATTGTAACTTGTTGGTGCTTTTGCATTATACTCTGCTTTTCTGGTTCTGTTTGTTTCTTTCTTTTATATCTGAGATCTCTATTCCATGGACGTTTTTTGACAATTCAAGGGCTATTTGTTTTGGTTCATATATTTGTAAGTATATTTTAATAATAATAATAATAATAATAATAATAATAATAATAATAATAATAATAATAATAATAATAAGAGCAGCAGCAGCACAACAACAACAATGATAATAGTAATAATAATATTAAAATAATGTTATCCAACTCAGATGCATGATTCGAAAATCAACGATCCAGTTCTTTCTGACTACTTGTAGAGTAGGTTAAGTTAATCCACGTCATTCGACCATATATGCTCTAGTTGCAGGGCGGATTTTCATTCCTCTAAATTCATTCAAAGGTCACAATGCTGTAAAACTCATAATATGATCTTCTGTTTAAGTGGAAACTTGCAGAAATCTTGTATTATAAAAAATGATGCCATTATGTGTCGGAGCTTGCATCGGGGTGACCTTTCGAGATCGTTGTGATAACAGTGACAAATGAACATCATCTCGTCTTCCTTTATCTTTGGATAATTTCGCGACTAATAATTCTAGTTTACTTTTTAACACAATTATAGCATTTGTTACCACGCTATACCTCCCTTCTTTAAATCTGCCATATTAGCCCTCAGATAAATTTTATCAAATTTGTAAGAAAAAAGAAATCAATGTGTTGCAAACACTACAAGCCACATCGAAATCTATACCAAAATTGTCCCAAAATGATATTTTTTCATAAAAGAACTCCGTTCACCTTACCATGTTAGACACCTTACCAGCTCAGCACACCACTTCACGAAGTTTCTGATATCACAAATACATAAACATACATTTGCGCAAGTGCACATAAATCTCAGCGAACACTACGCCCCAAAATTGGCCACGTTGTGTGCAAGAAGAAGAAGAGGAAGAAACTAATTTCAACATGCGATGACAACCCCGTCTCTTAAATCGTAGAAGATAATAGAACTGGAGGACGTTAATAATGCTCAAAAATGAATTTACATCGCCATGACTCACAGAGGTAAACTTGATACACAGAGCTGCCGCTTGCACGCTCTTTGCACAGCATTTAAGTAAACGACATAATGAAACCGAAAAATTATGCCATAGTGCGACAGGGAAAAACATTTCTTCTACAATTCAGAGCAACACAATTTCGAAGGAATTAAAACTAGGTGGTATTACATGACAAACTATTCGCATTGAATACCAACTAACAACTGTGTCAAAACAGCGACATAATGCGTTCCTCCCGTAAAATATAATAGTTTTATTTAATTGATGCAGAAGGAGCAGGCATTACTGGAGGTCCTGGGAGGTATCCGTAGGGCGTAGGTACCTGGAAGGGTATGATCCACCAGACCCTTTCGTCTTCTACCACACAGATCGCGTCGGCTTTATCCTTTCATACCGTTTCGTATTCCTTCTTCAAGACCACTGGGTTCACCACCGAGAGAGAGAGAGAGAGAGAGAGAGAGAGAGAGAGAGAGAGAGAGAGAGAGATAGAAATACTTGCACGCGTTGTATAAAGCTGTGCATGTCTGATCACAAATAACGTTGAGAGAAAACCAAGAAGCCCTGTGAATACAATACGTCGTGCAAGTGTGAACGTACTACAGTGTGCGCGCCCATGAGTGCTAATAGGAATGTAAAAGGGTGGTCTAGCATGTCCCCAGCATCTCACACTTCTTTCCATATCACATTAACTTCATGATTGATTATACTCGACACATGTTCTCACGAGCAGCAAGCACTAAATATTAAACAATTGTTGCATGACAGTTCAAACTAGAAATTGAAACTATAAAAAGATTTAATGGGAAAAAAGTGGCTATTGTTTACAAAACATTGCAAATGAATAAACATATGGGAGACTAATATAAATGAAGGCAAGTTAGTAGGTCGACTGCAAAACTTGTGCCTTTATCTGATGCGGTAATCGACGCTAGTACGACATTCAAGATCGTTCGAAAGAAGTAGAAAGGAAAAGAACAAACATACGACATTAAAAAGGGAGAACCTCAGCAGAGATATGTAGCATAAATCTAACATCACAGAATGGAATATAGATACCCATCGCTACATAAATTGCTCGGAATTGCGTTTTACGCTTTAGGCTACGGACATAAAAGCTATATTTGCCTGAAGGGTAAGATATACCGTAGATCGTATCTTATCCTTAGAAATCTTAAGAGTAACTTTGTCTGTCTTTGAATAAGAACGTCTGTTTGATCACTTACAATAAAGAAAGAGACGGCGTAGAGGATGGGGGCGCTGAGGGGTGTCCTGAATTGAGCATCATGGAAAAACAATGAGTCTACCGAGTATCGAGTAGTCGTAATGCCTGAAAAAAAAAGAAAAAAAATCAGCTAAACCAAATATAAACAAGACATATTAACGGTTAATATCAAATGTTCTTTCATTAGAATTGGATCCCGTTAATTCTTGTAAAGAAATTTGAGGAAAAAAAACCAGCGACGATGCCAGATGTGCGCTTACAGCCCTCCCGCCAAAAACATCTGTGCACTGTTTGACAACTGACAACCCTTATGGAGAACAAGAAGAAGAAATGTTTATAAGAGGCCGCGGTTTCATATAACAGCTAAGGATTATGGAGCGAGTCGATAGAAGGAGAGAAGGTGAAATACGAGACGACGAAGGAAGTTTTTTAGACACTGCGTCCAAATTACGATCATTGAATAAAAGCAGAATATAGGAAAAATCGGCGTGGAATTAACGAAAGGTCAATCATCTGTCGTCGTTTGAATGCTAGAAACTGTAATAAGAGATACAGCAACTTCTATTTTTGGGCTCAAGCCATGGCGTCCTGATGGGAAGGTTCCTGTTTGGTAGCTTCCTTGGGTATAAGACTACTAAGATATTCCCAGAGAATTTAACCACAGGTTATCACAGAATTCTAACTTCTGGAGCGAGTATCTCAAAGGTTTCCCTTTAAGACATCGTAATACAACAGGGGACACGCATGTCTGGTCGTGCCACATAGCTATCTCCACCCCGAACAGAGTTAACGCTTCGGTGTGTAAGGGCTGAAAATAGCTGGGAGCCGTTCCACAGCTAATCTCACTCGTGGCTACTACTGATACTCGAGACGTAAACAAACGGACGCCATTGCTCTAATGACGTCACGCGCGTCTTTATCCTTTGTTTAGTAGCTGCCCTACTTAGACGGATTTTCCCTTGTGTGAACTTTATCGTTTTGCATCTTCGCTATGTCGTTACCTTCAGCCTCGCCTTCTTCTGGAAAGTTGAGTACAAGGTTCCAGTATTGTTTAATTAAGCTCTGGCCGTAAAGTAAATATTATTTCGCGAAATAATTGATGTTTTGTGGCAGAGCTGTGCCTCTACCGGACCCGCCATTTTATGGCGTCGTTGTTGTTTTGCATGTCTTATTTAGTTAGCCACAACAACGCTTCCGGCATTATATACTAATCGAATACATTAGTTTATTTAGTCTTCATAGCTAGGAACTTTTATATCGTGTGTAGACGCTTTTTATCGGTCATCGATTGACCTCATACCAGTCGGCTACTATAGCCCCCAGGCCAGGAGCCTATATACAAGTGTTCATGCATGATTTATCAGTGATCCTAGACTAAGTTATGAAGATAGTGGCATTATTATTTTACAATACTTTTGACTAGTGATGCAAATGTTTTCGCCTTCAGGGACCATATAGGGGATAGGCTAGTCAGTGATTCTTTCTAGCCTAACCTAACCTTAGGACCCCTATATGCTTCCTTCATCCCCTGCCTTGGCACTCCCTCTATTTAGCCTTGATCCCTTTTCTGAGTAAAGGGATTAATTGTCTAATAGAGTATTATATCGCCTCTCAGTCCTCCCTAAAGGAATGAACCCCCTTTAGGATTGCGTCTGAGAGTGAGGTTAGGCTAGCCTACCTCTATGGCTAGGATAGTCTACGACTTTCCTGCGATAGCGATACGTCTTCTTCCTTGCCTAGTTCAGGACTTTTAGCCCTGATCTAGGCCGGGTTAGGAAGGTTTCTCTGTTCCATGCTGAAACTGTACTCTTGCACCGTTTTAGCCGATCAGCCTAATCTTAGGTTAGGGAGTGTCCTCCCTTCCCTTTGTGGCCGCTCTGGTACAGAAACCCTTCCTGGGAAGACCCCTCTCTTCTCCCTCCCCACCTATCTCTTGTATAGCCTAGCCTATGCTTAGGTTAGTTTATACTCATCTGTCCCCTGTCCTACAAATCCTCCTTAGGGTGGATGAGTAGGGCTACCCGAGCTTCCCTGTGCTGTCCGCTCTGGTACATATACCTTCATAGTGTCCTATAAGGTTAGTTACTAGTGTAGCTCTGCATAGGGGAGTCTCCCCCCCCCCTCTTGGGTGTTCCCTAGTCCTCCCTTGGGCTACCTGCTCCCGGTCCCTAGTGACCCCTGCTTATGGATGCTAGAGCCTGTCTCTATCATGGGTACACCCCCTCAGGGAGGGGGAGGGATGTCTGGAACCCTGACGGTACTTCCTGCATCCTTCCCCCCCTCCCCCTGTCTCTCTATCTATCCGGGTGCCGGTCTCTTGCCGCCTCTACTGCCGGCAATACCTGCCTCCCTCTTGGTGACTTCCCCACCCTTGCCGCCAGCCCCCCGTGTACCGAGGGACTGCCGGCTGCCGCCGGCTACTACCGGCAGCTCTCCTACTCCTATCTAATCGTCCGCTTGCCGGTCGATCTCCGGAGTGCCGGCATATACTGCCGGCAACCCGATACTACCTGTACCATCCTCACCCCAGTCACCAATCCGGCATCCTCCGGCTGCCAGAGCCGCCGCTCCCTGCCGGCGTGCCGCCGTTGTGCCGGCGGCCGCCATCCTGGTATCTAACTGACTTTGAAAATTGTCTGTTCTAGTGCCAGAATCTATGCTGGAGCGAGCTCCGGCGTGCCGGCGGCTTGCCGGATGCCCCGGAGGCGTCAAGAATACTTGCACCCCCTCTCTGTAGCTATCATAAGACTAAGATAGCCCTACCTTGCAAATAGATAAGCTGCTTTGCTTCTAAGATCAGTACCTAGTACTGCTCTATTAGTGATCATGCTGTCTCTTTGCATTCTTCTATTTCCAGCATGCTATGTGCATCTTAGCGCGGCTGGTTGCCAGAAGCAGTTACCCTTAATGAGGCCTTCTGGCTCTTATCTGGGAACCGAATGAATTCGATCCCAACCTTGTCCTTGGCTTTCCATGGAGTTCCAATATAATGGGAATCCTAGGAAACTATATCCAATGATCTCGGTCATTTGGATTATCCCAGGACCAAGCCTATGGTAACCAGCCGGGCGAGATGCATGGAGCGTGTTCTCCTTTACTGTTTCATTCTCTATGCATCACACCTTCTTTAAGTTAAAATTAATGATTAATATTAACTTAATTTAAGAGCCATTCCTATGACTCCCCCATACTCATTTTCTCTTTCTTCCACAGGAGGAGCAGATGAAGTGCGATTTCGCCTACTGTGCTGTGAAACGCTCGCAGTTTTACGGACATACGGCGTGCAGGACTCACGCCCCTTGCTCAGACAAGAAAGGGGATTGGAAGTTCTGGAATCCACTGGAATGTACGGTCTGCCAGGCCTACCTAGTTGAGGCCTTCCATAACCCTCCCTCAGCGGAGGTTAGAGACATTGCTCGTGAAAAACTGCGCAAGTGGGTGCGTGGTTTTCAGAGAAATGCTACTGGACCGTACCTGGCCACCGAAGAACTGAGGTCCCTGTTGTTCCCTAAGGCCTCCCCTGACTCAGTGGTTCCAAAGGAAGCAATCCCCACTGTCCAAATTACGGTGGAACCTGATGTGGTCATGGCTCAGTCCATGCACGAGTGTCGTTTAGATTCCGAGGATGATGAACAGATCTCTGACGTCTCGGAAGACACGGAGAAGACGCTTATGGCTCAAGGAGCCGAAGAGGACGAAGACAAGGTGGAATACACCGAGTCGGAGATTGGAGCTACTCCCTCGTCCATCCCTCCGCCTACTCCTACACCGACGGAAATGTCCATTCCGTCTACCTCCTCGACCCCGGATCCTTCCTCTTCTACCCAAGAACTGATCCGACTGATTAGAGCTGTCATGGACGACAGACTGAAGGAGAACCAGGAGTCCATCAGGTCTATGATTGGATCCAGAGACCCGAAGAAGATCTCGGTCAAGGATCTCCCAGCTTGCTCTCATGCCAACCCGTGGAGGTATGCAGAGCATATGGTTATTGCGACCGGCAGGATCTTTGTTAGTGACAAAATCGGCACGGTCCCGTTGGAAGATGTGGAGTTCTTCCCAAGCTTCGAGGCCTACCCGGACTGTTACGTCCGGCTTCGTTCCGAACCTGCCTCGAAGGAGGAGACCGAACCTAAAGAAGAGATAGTGTTCGATCTCGCAAAGGCCCAGGCTATGCTAGCCTCCGCATTTAAGAGCAGGGGCTTTACCTGCTCTAAGCTTCCTGCCTTGAGCAAGAAGCATCCTACATATGTCGCACCTGACACTGCGATTCTTCCATTTTTGGAAAAGGCCTTGGCTGCATGCCTTAAAGCGGCGGAAGAAGGAAAACCCTGCCCTGCACTGGAGGAGTGCAGACCCTTCTCCATCGTGACACCCCCTGACACTAGACAATGGAAAGATGTCCAACATACTTTCGTCGTGGGTAGGCTCGATCCTGACGTCGCCGGACGTCAGTTTAATGAAGACCTCCCTAAGCTCAATGATCACCTCCTTCGCCGGGAACAAGACACGAAGGAGAGGCTTGCGGCATCTCTTTCTCATCAAGTCCAACTTGAAGTTATGGCCTGTGACACAGCAGTACCTGATCACTACATGGTACTGGCCAAATCCCACTTACTCACGGTAATGAAGGACTTGTACCATTTCATAAAGGCTCGTAGAGCCTGTCGTGAATTCGTGTTTGTCGGTGCCACCGTGAAACACGAACCCCGGAGGCTGATTTCCTCCAACATCTGGGGAAAGCACCTGTTTCCTTCTGACCTTGTCAAGGAAATAACGGACAGAGCCGCCACGGAGAATAGGAACCTTCTCCACAAGTGGGGCATGTCCAGAAAAAGGAAAACCTCTCAGGACGATGGACCTCAGCCTAAGAGGAAACCTCAGAAGCCGAAACCCCAGCAACGTCAACAACGACGTCAGTTTCCGGGACCCGCTACCTCCCAAGTGGTTGCCCAACCACAACAGACCTTTCAATTGGTCCCCCAACCGGTGTTGTCACAGTCACCGGTCTTCACCCCTGCCTTTGAGCAGCCATCCACTACCTTTCATGCCAGAGGTAGAGGCTCGTCCAGGGGTGCAAGCAGAGACGCCTCTCGTCGTCCCTCCAGAGGTAGAGGAGGAAAGGGAGCTAGCGGCCGAGGCAACAAGTCCTCGGGACACCAGAAGCAATGAAGTGCTTCCGGTGGGAGGAAGACTCCGCCAATTCCAGGATCGTTGGACCTTCGATCCTTGGGCACACAGCATCATCAAGAACGGTCTAGGCTGGAGTTGGGTGCAACCACCCCCAATCTTCCAGCGGTTCTTTCAACAATCGACCCCCATTCTGGAAGAATATGTTCTAGACCTCTTGAACAAGAAGGTGATAAGGAAGGTAAAGTCCACCAGGTTCCAAGGGAGACTGTTTTGCGTTCCCAAGAAGGACTCAGACAAGCTCAGAGTCATTCTGGACTTATCCCCCCTCAACAAGTTCATAGAGAACAACAAATTCAAGATGCTGACGCTTCAACAAATAAGGACCCTTCTGCCTCAAGGTTCCTACACGGTCTCTATAGACCTGGCGGATGCCTATTGGCACATTCCAATGAACCATCACGCTTCCTCCTACCTAGGATTTCGACTCCAAAGAAAAAGCTACGCCTTCCGGGCCATGCCATTCGGCCTCAATGTGGCCCCTCGGATCTTCACAAAGCTGGCGGATGCCATAGTACAACAGCTCCGCCTAAGAAACGTCCAGGTGATGGCCTACCTCGACGACTGGCTAGTCTGGGCTCCATCGCCCGAAGAGTGTACAAAGTCTTGCGACGAAGTTACCCAGTACCTAGAACACCTGGGATTCAAGATCAACGAGAAGAAATCTCGCCTCTCTCCGGCTCAGAAGTTTCAGTGGCTGGGAATCCACTGGAATCTTCAGTCACACCGCCTTTCCATCCCCCAGAAGAAAAGGAAGGAAATAGCAGGGTCTGTCAAGCGACTACTGAAATCCAAACGCATTTCAAGACGACAGCAGGAACGAGTTCTAGGCTCTCTACAATTCGCCTCAGTGACAAACCCAGTGCTTCGTGCACAGCTAAAGGATGCCGCGGGAGTCTGGAGACGATCGGCATCCATCGCTCGAAGAGACCTCAAGAGACGGCTTCCAGACAGACTTCGACGCCTCCTAAAGCCGTGGTCGGAAGCAATGGCCCTGAAAAGGTCCATTCCTCTCCAACACCCTCCTCCATCACTCAACATCCACACGGATGCCTCACTGGAGGGCTGGGGAGGTCACTCCCACCTGAAACAAGCTCAAGGGACCTGGTCTCCACTATTCAAGACGTTCCACATAAACATCTTGGAGGCCATGGCGGTCCTTCTTACTCTGAAGAAGCTATCCCCGCCGCCCTCGATCCACATCCGTCTAACCCTAGACAACTCGGTGGTAGTTCGTTGTCTCAATCGCCAGGGCTCAAGATCGCCCCAGATAAATCAGGTGCTTCTCCCAATCTTCCGTCTGGCGGAGAAGAAGAAGTGGCACCTGTCTGCAGTTCACCTACAAGGATTCCGCAACGTGACAGCGGATGCTCTATCTCGGACAAACCCGATAGAGTCGGAATGGTCTCTAGACGCAAGATCATTCTCCTTCATCTCTCATCAAGTCCCAGAACTTCAGATAGATCTCTTTGCAACGAGCGACAACAATCAACTTCCTCTGTACGTAGCCCCGTACGAGGACCCCAAAGCAGAAGCGGTGGACGCCATGTCACTGGACTGGAACAGATGGTCGAAGATATACCTGTTCCCTCCCACCAACCTTCTGTTGAAAGTCCTCTCCAAACTGAGAACCTTCAAAGGGACAGCGGCCCTAGTGGCTCCCAAGTGGCCCCGGAGCAACTGGTACCCCCTGGTCCTGGAGCTGCAGCCCAAGCTGATCCCTCTCCCGGGCCCAGTTCTCTCTCAACAAGTACAGAAGTCGACTGTCTTCGCTTCATCATCGAAAATCAAGGACCTTCATCTCATGATTTTCTCTCCCTTGCCGCAAAGAAGAGGTTTGGGATCTCGAAGAAAAGTCTAGACTTCCTAGAGGAATACAAGACCGAATCCACGAGACGGCAATATGAATCATCCTGGAGGAAATGGGTCTCCTTTGTTAAAGCAAAAAATCCTAAAGAAATCACCATCGATTTCTGTATGTCCTTCTTCATTCACCTTCATGGACAAGGATTAGCAGCCAATACGATTTCAACCTGCAAATCGGCTTTGACTAGACCAATTCTATATGCTTTCCAAATTGATCTGTCCAACGACATCTTTAACAAACTGCCGAAAGCATGTGCTCGCCTACGCCCAGCACCCCCTCCGAAACCGATCTCCTGGTCACTAGACAAGGTGCTCCATTTCGCCTCCAACTTGGACAATGATTCATGCCCCCTCAAGGATCTGACTCAGAAAGTTATATTTTTATTTGCTCTCGCCTCGGGAGCTCGAGTCAGCGAAATAGTGGCATTATCAAGAGAAGAGGGACACATCCTGTTTGCTGATTCAGGAGAAGTGACCCTCTCCCCTGATCCGACGTTTCTCGCCAAAAATGAATTACCCACCAAAAGATGGGGCCCTTGGAGAATATGCCCCCTGAAGGAGGATGTCTCTCTATGTCCAGTAGAGAGTCTCAAGGTCTATCTTCGCAGAACTTCAAACTTTGGTGGAGGCCAACTCTTCAAAGGAGAAACATCGGGCAGCGACCTGTCACTGAAACAATTAAGAGCGAAAATCACCTACTTCATTCGCAGAGCGGATCCGAACAGTACACCCGCTGGTCATGATCCTAGAAAAGTGGCATCTTCTCTGAACTTCTTTCAGAGCATGGACTTTGAGAGCCTTAAAAACTTTACGGGCTGGAAGTCCTCGCGAGTTTTCTTTAAACATTATGCGAAACAAGTGCACGAAATCAAACATTTTGTGGTAGCCGCAGGTAGTGTTATGAAACCTGCACCTAACTCTGCGTAGAACAGTGAGTTACTTGGGACTCTAACTCTTCGGGTGCCTATGTTGACCCTCGAGTGATTCATAGTGATGTCTAAAAACACTTAGTGCTTTTATAACTGTTCTTATCCCAGGTGAAATGTCATAGTGTCACACAAGTGCCGCATGCCTTGAGCATGATGTGTTATTTAAAGACTTGCGTTCCTCGAGAACGAGTACCTACTAATCCTGAAATTCCCTTTCAGATTCAAGAGCAAGCCTTTATTTCTATGTACATTATTATTACTGTAAATGAACTTTACTTTTGCTGTAAATTATTTAATTTCTGCATTGTGAAATAAAATTTCTATTTTATTACTTATGCGTCTCTTTCAGCTCCTACTTACTATGAAATACATACTGTCATAGTTTTATTTATTCCTCCTTTCTTATGGTCATGAAGAATTTAAGATGTCTAATCCTAAATTATATTCACCTTGTCTCAGTAAGGTTCCTACACGAATACTTACTTCTGATAATCAGGAGATGAACTCTACACACAGTGCCCAACCACCACTGGCCTACTTCAGAATGTTCCTATACAAATATCAAACATTCTGCTTCATCTCTAAGCTCTTAAAAGTTCTTCTGTCAAGATGAATAGCCCTTCAATACCACTTTGACGTCGGCATAGCCCATGGGAACTTCCTACCAATGGGGGGCAGGATATTTCGTTCCTATGGTTCTTACCTAAGATTACTTTGCTGTTTTGTCAATGCCTAGGCACTTAACTCTGGGGGAAAATCTACCACGATACATTGATTCTCTGGTACTCTTCCATCAGGACGCCATGGCTTGAGCCCAAAAAACGGATTTTGAGCGAAGCGAAAAATCTATTTTTGGGTGAGATAGCCATGGCGTCCTGATGGACCCTCCCTACTACTTCGTTCAGTTTGTTCCCACCCTACACAATTGTATCATGGTGATGGGCAGCAACTGGCGCCAGGATAAAGACGCGCGTGACGTCATTAGAGCAATGGCGTCCGTTTGTTTACGTCTCGAGTATCAGTAGTAGCCACGAGTGAGATTAGCTGTGGAACGGCTCCCAGCTATTCTCAGCCCTTACACACCGAAGCGTTAACTCTGTTCGGGGTGGAGATAGCTATGTGGCACGACCAGACATGCGTGTCCCCTGTTGTATTACGATGTCTTAAAGGGAAACCTTTGAGATACTCGCTCCAGAAGTTAGAATTCTGTGATAACCTGTGGTTAAATTCTCTGGGAATATCTTAGTAGTCTTATACCCAAGGAAGCTACCAAACAGGAACCTTCCCATCAGGACGCCATGGCTATCTCACCCAAAAATAGATTTTTCGCTTCGCTCAAAATCCGTTTAATATGACATTTATTATGAATGACTCATTCTCATATCTTGAGCAGATTATTACGCAAATATATTAGAGTTCACTTGAAAATTCGTATGCATTCACACATTCGTAGAATTTTTCTTACAAAGCAGGAGAGAGAGAGAGAGAGAGAGAGAGAGAGAGAGAGAGAGAGAGAGAGATTCGCTATAACAAGAAATAAAGTTAAGAAAACCTGATCCTCGTAGCAACAGTGTTAACAATTCGCATTTTTCATTGTCTTTATTATCAAGTTAAAAATCAATATTTCATGACAATAAAGCATTTATCTAATTGTGTCGTTCTCTCCAAACAAAATGTGGTTTAATGGGAGCACTGAGTTACATTACCAGATTTCGGGGCTCTCGGAAAGATCTGATATTAAACGAGATTGGAATAACAAATAAAATAATGTCAAAGAAGTTGATTTTTTTTTTAATTCTTTACTTGGTGATCTTTTTTTTTTTTTTTTTTTTTTTTTTTTGACTGCCAGATATTAGGTGACATAGAAACTAAGTAAATATCGGATTACAAACAGACACTATATTTCAATTCTGAAGATCTTTTCAAAACAGTTCGTAATCCAACGTTGACAGACCTTTGATGACCGAAAAACTCTAGTCTAGATCTAGGAAGTATTTCTATTTTATTTTATTCTTTATTTGTACATTGCAGGAGGCAGTGATCTTTTGAAAATGCATCAGTATAAATGTTTTTGGTTGGACTCGGTTTAGTCTTGTTTATGCAGTTAATACATTCATGAGCTCATGTGGATTAAATCCATTGGATTTATGGCAACTCGGTCACATGGCCCGGTGTCGGAGCCAAGGAGGCCATTCAGGGTTGAAGTGCAACTTGGGGAAAAAGCCTGCAACTGGACACAGATGGAAGGAAGCGGGAACAAAGGGAAAGGAAAAAGTTAAAAAGTGATGCAACTTGTGGCCGAAAAGACGTTGCAAAAGCCTTTATTGAAGTTTTTGGCCTCTACAATGATGAACGTGTGTATAGGCCTACATATGGAAAAGTCGCAATCTTGGACCTACAGTTTCACGCCCTAATTATCCTATTAGACAATTTTACTTTTAAAAAATTCTTGTATTTATATGTGAATAATACAAGATATATCTATTGTCGTATGTTAAACAATTAGCTTGGAAATAGTCAACATTACATACTAATCAAGAAACAAAGATTTTAAAGAAAATTCCAAACTTCCTTTATATATAAATTAATCAGATGAATTTGATGGTGTAGCCATAAATAAAATTCATTAAAAATATGTGACCTTACGAATGTCGACTTTGTACAACTAGAAAGTTAAAAACCAAAGAGCAAATTTTTTTTTTTAAGATGGCCAAACATCTTACTCTCATCTGAATGTGTCTATACTCAGAGAATGTCACAACTGAACTCCCTTTTCGAAGAGAAGAAAAGCGACTGAAAATGGGGTCTCCAAGGTTCTCTAACAAGCACCAGACAACATCAATGCCAATACAATTCTGACGCTGCAGGTATAATGATTTTTTGGGAAGCTATAAATTTTAGTCTTCGAGGTAAAAAAAAAAAAAAAAAAAAAAAAAAAAAAAAAAAAAAAAAAAAAAACTTACTTTTTCCTTTACTTTTTTCTTTTAGAGTTGTACTAGATAAAGAAACTGGGTTGTCTGTCCCAATAACAATGGCATAAAAAACAAAAAACAACATTCATTAACATTCACTAGAATTGTCATGGTTGAAAATGTCTAGACTTAGGCCACAAAATATATATGTAAATGTTATAAAAATCACAATCTTGAAGTGTTAACTGTTTATTTGACATTACTAGTCCACTTAAAAGTTTAACCTATTTAACGGAGTATCATTATAATACAATCTGATGCTATATGGACGAAGAATCTGTTTGGATATAGAGCAAGCTCTCTTACTCACAAATGCAAAAAGTATTTCTCGCTTATCCCAATCCTGTCAAGGTGTCTTCATCGCAATGCATTTTATAAAAATACTTGTTTCAAGTTCCAGCTTCGTTGTTCGTTTTCAACGTTGGTCTTCTTTCTCCATAATTTCAAATATAAATAGTATTTGTAAAATTATTAAATAAACAGTTGAAGCAGTATTAGTACCTACATTAATCATGCAATTAAAGCTAAAATAAACAACGCAAAGAAGGATTAAAGAGCTATTTTTTTATAATATAAATAGCTGTCGCAACATCCATAGTCTTTGACAAAAAGGAACAATATTAGGTATAGAGAATCATTTCTAAAAATTTTCCTTCACATGATTAAAACCTCCTCTACGTTTGCCTTCAATAGTAAGATATTGCTCCTTTTACTTAAAAACAAGATTTTCAATTTCATCTTACATGCTGGGAAACAGAGGTTTTTGTTATAATCATAAATTAAAGATTAATATATTTATGACTTTATGAAGACATTACATCCAAGTACGTAGCTAAAGAGAGAGAGAGAGAGAGAGAGAGAGAGAGAGAGAGAGAGAGAGAGAGAGAGAGAGAGAGAGAGAAAGATTGATCTTAATCATTTGCCCAGTGGACTAGAATAACCACGATAAGACGACAGTGAATAAAAGAGAAATTACATAACGAAAAGTTATACAATTTTGGCCCATGTTGTGGCTTCAACATTTGATTTGATTTGATTTGTCGTTAAAAGTAAATGGGAAACAACATTTATCTTCTTTGTAAATAATTTTTTTTTATATTCATTTCTCATATTTCAATTGTTGTTGTCCCAGAAATTTTCAATAAAACTGGAATGGAAACATAGTACTTAAAAAAAATGCTTACAAAGGATATCGGTATCAAGTATCACCGAATTATCTGGCGGTTTACCAGATAAACATATAATTAGGGTCTTACCAGCTATAACAGCAAAGGTAAAATTCTCGGTACAGATCGGCTTCATAAGGATGAGCCAGGTATTTTTATTTAATTTATGCTGGCAGTAGTAAAACACATATGACCGTGAAAAATTTTTTCCGATAAAACCATATTATCGTTTTGCACATACGTTATACATGGCTGCTCTTCCAATGAATGAAGTGAAGTAACATTGCTTTTGATCAATACTTGGATGGGAAATCCCAGATTACTGTCAGGTACCGTTGGGAAATAAGCTTCTATGATTATCCGGAAAATGAATGATAAGATCAGAAGTGTAACTAGTTGGGCTTAAGCAACAGTAGCTGGAAAAGTCGAATACCATTCTACAAGTCCTACGGCATCATAGAGGAAAACTGCCCAGAACGGAAAAAGAAAATGAGATTCAAAGAATAAACTATAAAAAAAAAAAGTTATCATAACAATATAAACTTTGACTATATACAGGGAGATAGACAGTTGAAATGGCTTTGAAAAGGAATGTCAAAGATGAAGATAAACAAATGATTAGGTAGACAACCTCTTGATAACCACTAGCTTACACAAGGCACTAGTGAAAAAACGGGAGGAGAAAATTGGCAAAATAGTCTACAAGCATGTATTTTCAGCAAGACCGGATAAAGAAGAAAAATTGAGATTGGTGGAGTAAATGACTGAAAATTCCAACAAATATTAAATATGCGATGTAACGGGCAATGGGTCACAATGCTGGGAGCCTTGAGAGGATATGAATCAAGACTTAAGAGGTAAGATCATTGTAAAGGAATCGAAAGATGAGATTGCATCACTATGACACCTGTTTCAGTATGGTCTTAGATATTCAATTTTATTATGAATAGAAAAAAATATTTAATGCTGGATTAGATCATACTATTGTAGGAAAAAACTTAAACACTGATTGAAAAGCTAGGAAAGTTAAACTGTGATGATTATAGATTTACATGATACGAGAGCGTCCGTGAATGAGAATAGGAATAAAATGACTTACCATTACATATAAAGCAGTTCAAAATACTTGATAAGCTATAAAGTATTGCCAGTACAGTTTGTAAAATCAATGAGAAAGAAATGAATAAAAAAGTCAAATGTGTACGAGAACCAAATTCAACAAGAGACACAAGCAACACGGAAGTCTACCTCAGAAATAAAAGGAGAGCGAGAGCCAGATGATGAGATTGCCGGTGAAGTGGTTAACTTTGAGGAGAATGAAAGGAGAGAAGAAGATAAGCATCCAATATCAGTATCAACAAAGGTTCGAGCTTTGCGTTCATCTGATCCAGGAACAGGATAATAAGTCTGCACATCTCAGGCGGTGAAGGAGCGCCTGCATCATCTGCAAGGCCGGTTCATCTTCAGCATCACACCGAACATACAACAAACTTTTCTTCTTCGTTATTTACATCTCTCCCAAATTTCATGTGAGGCTAACTTAGAATCCTTACAAAATAGCAAACACGAACAGACATGAAAGCAAACAAACACGAGCAAATACATTCGATATGTGATAACACAACACACGCAAGCATCAAACGTAAAGACGCCTAAAATAATGTACTCTCAGCGAACAGTGAGAGTGAAGATGTAATGATAACATCAAATACACCTATATACAATATATGAATATATGTAAAGATAAGCAGAACAAAATCTTACAATCAAACATAAAACACAAGACGAAACGCACAAGTACATAACACACATACCAAACAGCAAGTAGCCAGATGGAAAAAAAAGCGAGAAAACGATAGAAGGTAGTGAACTTAAAATGAAATAGCCTCCTTCAATATTAGGAAATACATATTTCAAATATATCTAAAAAGTTTTAACAGGTAGCTAATTGAAAGAAAAATAAGTAAATGATAAACGTAAAACACATTACAGAAAATACAATACAAAATACGTCAAACTTTAAAAAGTATGTTTATTCAACCTACACAAAATAGTCTTAAATCCTTAAGCTGGTGTGTGTCTATGTGCCATGTGTTTGTGTGTCGACCTTCTTCGAGGAAGAGGCGCTGCATTTTTATCTCCTGTTGCATTAATTCATTATTTTAAATACTTTCAGCACCTGTTCATACATGACTTAACGCAAGAGCATTCAGAGAATCCTTGACCTTGTCCCATGCCATGATTCTCCAATGGCTTGCTTCACACTCCTGTACATTATCATCAATAAAGATGAATTTACAAAATAACCATAACATATAAATAGGCACACACTTAGTCTTTATTACATTTATTTTACATGGCAGTGAAGTTTTCGGACATGCAGCTACAAGGAAAAAGTCATTGATATCGAGTAATACGTGGGATACTTTAAAAAGGAGACAAAGTCAGAAATTGATCGTTGAAAGTTTTCGAGGAAGAAATGAAAATTACAAGGTAGAGTATACTAAGTATTCCAGTATTGGTAGTGAAGTCAAAAGAAAAGCCAGGAATGACTGGAGAGAATATTTAGACAAGAAAGCAGATGAGGCTGACAAAACTATGAATTCAGGGAGTGGCTATGGTGAAAGAATCGCTCATAGAATTATTAATGAAATCTCTACAGGGGCAAAGAAAAAGAAGCATATACACATAAAAAGAGATAGAGCTGTTATAATATAACAACAGAAGTGGAAGAAAGACAACGTTGGATGGAACACTTTGGTGAGGTCATGAATAGGAGATATGAAAGGAATGATTTGATTGATATACCTGACGCTGAAGAAGACCTTGATGTGTGCATGAATGAATTCAGTGTGTTTGAAGTCGAAGCTATCATAAAAAAAACTTAGGGGATGGAAATTCCATGGTTACGATGGAATGACTGCTGAGATAACTGGCTGAAAATGAAGTGACTCCCAGAATTCTTACAAGATTACTTTGTAGAATGTGGCATGAAGAGACAAAACCTGATGAAAAGAAGTTAGGATCTGACTGATTGCAATAATTACAGAGGCATCAAACATGCGCGGTTGTCATGAAAATATATAGTATGCTTATTCTAGAGACTAGAGAGAAAGATTGATGAAAAGCTGAAAGATTAACAAGCAGAATTTAGAAAAGGTAGAAGTTGTACTAACCAAATTTTAATTTTGAGACTTGGTGTACAACAATGAGTAGAATAAAGAAATCCAATTTGGAGGGCACTTGTGGACTATGAAAAAGCCTTTGATAGCAACTTATATAGCAACTCCCATAACTTTCATTTATGAACTCTTCACTTAACCCATCCAGGACCAACGCAAATAAAAACAGGATTAATGCACCGGCTAATTTTGTGGAGAGTCCTGCATTATTATGGAATCCCACTTAAATATGTGATTTTGATCAAGTCTGTTTATGAGCATAGATATTGCAATGTTATTACAAGTGGAGTCCTATCAAATGAATTTCCAGTGAACAGTGAAGTACTCCAAGGGAATGTGTTGTCACCTATGTTGTTTATCCTCCTCATGGATTTTATTATGCACAGAACAATTGGAGATGGTGGAGAAGGATTGGACTTGGTTGGTTATAGGAAATTAGCAGACCTAGAGTATGCTGATGACTCTGTCCTTGTTATCAGAACATCACAGGATTTGCAATGCTTGCTTACCAGAATGCATGAAATATCTCACGAGGTTGGCCTCAAGATAAAAGACAGAGATAAGACCGGAATATGCAATGGAAGATGAAATATCATAAGAGTGAGAAAGGATTGAAGGGGTAAAATCATCCAAGTATTTAGGAACTATAATCTACAATACAGGGTCTTTAGAATTAGAGTTTAGTGAAAGATTGAAAAGGGTAAATCAGACAATGGGTAGGTAAAGTAAAATTCGGAAATCAAATAGCCTGAAATTACATGTAAAAATCACACTGTATATCAGTTTAGTGCAATTGGTGTTACTGTATGGATAGGAGTCATGGTATGGAAATGAAACAATCTCCAATAGATTTATTAGATTTGAGAACAAAGCCCTCAGAAAAATATTGGGAGTTGAATGGCAAGACAGGATTAGAAATGAAACTCATCCATATGTGGATGAGATTATGGTTAGGGGTAGATGGAGATAGTTTGAGCATGTTCTTCACACTCCTCAAGATACATTGTTTCACCAAACGTTTAACTGGGCTCCAGAAGGTACTAGAAGAGTTGGAAGACCCAGGCCTACATGGCTGAGGACTATGAAGTGTGAAGTAGGAGATGGTGAATGGGTAAGTATTGATTTAAAAGCTCAAGACAGAGACGACTGATGAAATCTAACTGAGGCCCTTTCCGTCAATAGGTGTAGTAGTAGATGATGATGATGATGATATTATATATATATATATATATATATATATATATATATATATATATATATATATATATATATACATATATATATATATATGAAATTGTACCCTGAAGAAGTGTGTATCAAAATGCACGCAAGCTCTAGGTACTAGGTCCTTCATCATTCTTTTACCACAAGTAAAAGAATGAAGGGCGACGGTAAAGTAGTGTTTTGCTGTCATCTGATGAGAACAAAATGACCAAGTGAAAAAGCGTTTGATCTGTGAGAAAATGAATGATCGAAATCCATACGATCCAGATACAGTATCACACAAGAGTTCGAGTGAATTCTTTTCTTCATCATTCATGCAAACAGTGATGGGATGGACAACTTCAAACATGCCCTTATTCTCCATAGGCAATAAATTATTATTATTATTATTATTATTATTATTATTATTATTATTATTATTATTATTATTATTATTATTATTATCATTATTATTATTTTGGAAATGAAAAATACATTTACTTTGATGTTTACTTTTTCATTTAAGGTGTCAAATAAAGCAGTGTGTTCATAGAAAAAAAAAAAAAAAAAACAGCGCACATCTATTGTATGTTATACAGAGTCGATTTGTATTAATGTTATTCCTATAGACATGACTATTATAATTATTATATTTTTTCATGGCCATTAAATAATTTAGCACAAGCTTTATACAATCCACCTAAATATAATTATTGTCATAAAATCATGTACAACATAAGAATACTAATATTACAAATAGATTCTAAATAACATAGGCATGCGTTGTTTTTTCTTTCGTGAACACACTGCTTCAGTTGAACAGCTCATGAATGAGACACAAGGCTAACATTATGTCCACTTAGTACCAGAAAAGAAAGGAACCACTATATACAACATATTAAAACTAAAATTTTGCTTATTCCCGCCACACCAATATTGAGATATATATATATATATATATATATATATATATATATATATATATATATATATATATATATATGTATATATATATATATACATATATATATATATATATATATATATATATATATATATATGTACTTTTGCATTACTGATTTAAAATACTGTACTAAAAAAAATCTATTGTCATGCTATCTGTTTTCAATGTTATGATGATCTAATCCGTTATTATTATCATTGTTATTATGTAACCCATTATTAACACAGCGATTATCATCATTATTATTATTCTTACTGTTTATTAGCAGCAGCATGTAATCATACATTTATATGAAATTCGTAAAAATTTTATTATATAGTTAATACTACATCATATAGAACAAAATGTTGAATCTTTCCAAAGATAATCTTAACTCATCGATTTCACTTGAAAGTTATCTTCAACTGATGTATAAAACTGGGAGCTCAAGTTAAAACTAAATCCTTTTAATGTTTTTATTACTATTACTCGTTATGGCCATAAAGTGCTTAATTGAGACCTTAAAGTTCAGCGCGTCACAAATAAATTCCACAATTTTCCGACTGTGAAACGTCAACATCTCTGTATAAAAGTGAAGTGTGGCAAGTTGAATATGAGTGGGAGGAAATTTATGGAAGCCATTGAGGTGAAATGTCTTCGTGCGTGTTGAACGGATCACAGATCCAGTGGAATAGGTAAATACAGGTGAAGGTCCTTGATAAACAGGCCGACCCAGGTACAGGTAGAGGCAGAAGCCGCTAAATGACACCTCAGATTATGATTTTGGTCCCGTTCATTTGTTTATTATTTCAACTTTTTGTTGAAAAAGATTATGGAAAATATTTTATGGGTTTTCATAAAATTTTGCCATAAGCTGCACTTCTTGATTGAGATCAAGAGATTGAATTAGGGAGAGACGACATGGAGAGATAGTGACTGAACATTTCCAATTCTGTAACGGCATCTGCTCTTCGAACCTTAAAGAGTTTTCAGGCGAATTTTTGTCCCAATAGTTACTTTCACTTCTACCTTATTCTCAGAAAAAAAGTGTCTTAGAATTACATTTATGAACACTATCCTAGACAAGGGTGACTGCTTTTACCTTTTCTCTGTAGCATGCTAACATGCTTATCTTTAGTGCAGCTATATTCTTTGTGAATAATTCGTTTCCTTCTAATAAACCCAGTATCAAATTGTACTACGTCGAGAAATATTTACAGATGATCTCTTCTATCTAATGGTTTTTTTTTTTTTTTTTGGAGATCCTTGAATTTTTGTTATAGTACTCCAACTTCGGTAAATTTTGTCACATCTAATCTATCTTACCTTGAGTCCCTGAGATATCTGTTTTTCCTCTAAGCTTCCCTTACTTTATTATGTATGAGGTCCTTCAACCTACTATAGTATTACCTCGTCAGAGACAGATAATTCTACTTTTTTTAAATGACCTTCCTTTCCTTTAGAGTTAGCTTTAGGAGCTCGATGGTTCCTAATATATCTTAACCTCGTGTGACACTACCAATGTGGATCTGCGTGCTGAGGACGAATCTTCAATCTGTTTGATGATTCCGATAATAATCTACTTCCTAATTGTCTTTCCACAATGTTTCTATCATCTCAATAGAAAACCATAGATTCTGAATATTCTGGATCTAGAAATAAATCCTACCACATCTCCATAACGACACATGTCCCTACCTAAGTGTGTCTCCTGGAAGCTGGATGTAATTGTGTGAAGTATTGTTCTCACATCAAGGACTGTCTGCACATCATTTTTCTTTTCTTTTAATAGACCGTTTAGAATGCTAATCGTCTCACCAGAACCCAGGTCTTTATTACAACACTGATTCACGTCAAATCCATCAAAAACTTGTTGCTCTCTTTATACTATACAGTACATATATAACTAGGGAGCCAGGGGGGAGGTAGGGGTAAACCTGCATCCGTGTGCTCTGAAAGTTTGTCTGTTATTTTCCCCTTCTTTGAACTCCAGTGAGAATGCCTATAGTGGACAATTTTCTAAAATTTGCACAAAACGAAAACATTAGGTTTTTCGAAAACGAAAATGGCCTCTTTCTTTTAATATATTTTTTCAAAACCATTTTTTATATACTGTACTCTCTTGGTAGATCTCATCTTTCTAAGACACTTTTCTTCTATGCAAAAACTAAAACAAGTGAGCCCTTTTCATGAAAAAAACCGCCATTTCACAAAAAAAAAAAAAAAAAAATAACAATAATAATAATAATAATAATGTTCGGCTGTTCAGATCGAAAATTTAGCTTATTTGGAGTTAGGAAGAATTTATGCTTATTTACTAGTCTATGAATAATAAAAATCTGTGGTTTTAATGATAATCAAATGCAGAAACCAAGAACATTTATGAACTTACAGTTCAGGAGGGGAAAAAAAAAATTAGATGCTAATAAGAGACATAGCATGCAAGCAAAAATATAAGGTGAAACATTAGATTGACTTCAAAACTATAAACTTTTACTTTAAAAACATGATAACCAAAAAGATCCATAATTATTAATAAAAGAAATTTAAAGAAAATAAACATGTTAGAAACTTTAGAGAGCAAATACCTGATTGCAGGATTATGATAGCAAATGCCTATCACACGATGCTTTCACAATACACAACCACCTATCTGGTCTTTCATCAAATGCATAGCTAACATGTGGACTTCATGTCCTTTTTATGAGTTACTAAGATAAATCAAAAGCAATAATTTTCATTTTAAAAATGATATGAACAAATCTTCTAACTCCAATAGGGTAAAAAAACACAAAAGGCAAAACTGTTAACAAATTTTAGATATACCTAACACTTTGGACTATAAACATAGGAAAAATTATTTTCCTGTTGTTTTCATCAGCCTTATCATCACAAGAATTGTCCGTGTCTAATAATAACTGAGTTGTGTAGTGTACATGGCTGCATTTACTAGACTGAACCTACACATTTACATCCTATATAGCATGAGAGTTTTTTTTTTCAAACATTTTCACGTACATCTTTTTCTGCAGCAACAAAAACATACTAAGGCCATAATGGTTAATTACTATTTGGGGTCACAATATGACATGTAACAGTCCGTCCATAGCTCTCCAATGAAGGAGATGCGGTTTATGTATGAGGACACTTTTAACAGCAAATGTTGCATGAGCAGACCTTTTCAAATGCGGCACGAAAGCATCTTTGGTTATTGGTAGTAATTTGACAATGGTGGATTTGCGCTCTAAGGAAACATACGACATCAAAATCTTGAGAATTCTTTGTGTACTCACTTAGCATTTGTTCCCTGGTTTGATTGATAAGTTCCTTGGTAACACCTCTACCCTCCTCAGATTTGGCAAAATTTTCCAATATTTGAATGTTTATCATTTTGCTGTTGGCCACACACGTCTTTTGCCCTGTGAAGTATAGGAACCTTTTTGTAATCTTTCCACTTAAACTATGAATAAAGGGTAATACTCTACATCTTGCTGGCCCTAAGGTTTTTTCTAGATCATGAATTGGAAGGAATGCTTCAGGGGAAGTCTGAACCCACAGTTCAGGTAAATCCGTGAACAGATAGCTTGCATAGAATATGCATATGACAATGATATCTGTATCATTGCCAAAAATAATAATTCACTCACTATCATCACGTTGAAAACCATATATTACTTGCAACAGAACCTTTGTGTCAGCTTCTTTTCAATTGGACGATTAATTCAACGATCACCCCAATGGCTGAATTTGTATCCAATCAGGAGTGTACCTTCCTTCACCATAACTGTCTTTGTTTCATATTCAAAGCCACCTCCCAAATTATGCTTCTTTGTGCTAAAAGCTGACAGAAGGGTTTCATCCTTTCTCATTTCTCTATTATATATTTTTGAAGGGAGGCCTTGGCAGAATTTGATACTTGCTGAATCACAAAAGAAATGAATTGCATCTACTTGCTGTGGCTTGTTATGAAAAGGTGATCTTAGGTATCTTTCAGCCAGACCAGAAAAGGTCTCACCATAGTGAAGTGATCTCTGTCGAATGGAACATATGGCACCCATAACAAAAGCAGTCTTTTTTTCTGGTTGCGGCATCAAGTGTTACATTTGTACTAGTATCCTTTATAAAAACCTTCATCAATGAGGGCTTTTTACCTATCCTCATATAACCAAATTTATTAGGCATTGCTGGAAGCTCTGTGCTACATTTGTGCTTGCCAATGTAGTCCATAATAAAAGGAGTTCCTCCTATGGCTGTTTCCTGTGTTTTCTTAAGGCGACTGTCACCTCCTCACTTTTCCCTGGAGAAAATTTTTGTTTTATTCTTGTGCTTTATTCCATCACTCTGATAAGTATGCAACTTTACTGTGCTGGTCTGACCTATGTTGTTAGTCATAGTATCAAATAAGCCCTTCACTTTCTCCGACTTAGGTGCTGCTGTGTAGTAGGACTTGGGAAGTTGGATCGGTAAATCCAGTTGAAATGAAATCGTAGCTGTTATTCCCGCAGTATAAACCCATTTATTACAAGTTGCTTCGTTTCGGGTAATCCCACTCATATCTTTTGCATTGGCATTGTATGTTTGCTTAAGTAGCATGCGTGGTGAAGCACCATAGTGTCAATCATCAGAACGTCTCCTAACAAAATCTCCTTTCTTGACCATTGATAGTTGATTTTTTTAATCATTGTTGAATGGATAATTTTAAAAAGCTTTTGAAGTGGTAAGCCAAGCTATTATGTTAATTTCTATAGAGAGTATGCCCTCCTCATATCTATAATTTTATTCCACCCTTCCAAAAAAGTTTTTAGATATACTTTTTATTACAAAATGCACTATAAGGTGCCTTTGGTAACATATGATTAATATGTATATCTAGCTCTTTTCTGTATATTAATGATAAATGTAGCGTAAATTTATTATTTCTTTATTAAAATGCTAAACTTTATTTAAGGTGGTAAATTTGGCAATATGACCCGTTTTGGCCACCATTTTTTACCTTTTTTCTTATCAAAAATTAAATGTTTGATAACCATTTTCTCAAGCTTATTTTGAGTGATAAATCTTGCATCTCTGTGTATGCTAAAGAGGTTATGAAAGCTTGAAAACGTTCATCCTCTAATTTTCATATTTCCGAAGTTATTCAACTCAATGAGGAAAACTACGTATTTTTGCTTGGTGAAAAACTTTTACAATGTTGTCCACTAGGATCCGAGTGTAAAACATTCACCAACCATTTACAGCACACTGAAGCAGGTTTGGCAAAAATGTGTGAACTGGCTCTGACTCCCTCGATAATCGGCATATTATTTTGGTCCGTCCTGGAAGCAGTTTGACTGCTTGCTGACACGGAGCCACTAATCTCTCAAGCGTTTCTTCATCCAAACACAAGTGAAGGCAATTTACTCACAAATCTCATGTCTTGCAGCGATCCAGCGAGATTTGAACAGCAAAGCCAATTCAAGTTTCCTTGCATGGAAGAGTTATGATAAGATAAAAGAACGGACAAAAACATGGGTTTCACTAAATTTCGAGTTACGCCATCGTTTAAACATATTATTCTTACTAGCTAAGCTGCAAACCTAGTTGGGAAATAAGGATGCGATAAGCCCAAGGGCTCTAACATGGAAAATAGTTCTGTGAGGAAAGGAAATAAGGAAACAGAATAGTGTGCCTGAGTGTACCCTCATACAAGAGAACCTAACTCAAGACCGCGGAAGGCCGTGGTACAGAGGCTTTGGCACTATCCAAGACTAGAGAACAATGGTTTGATTTTGGAGTGTCCTTCTCCAAGAAAAGCTGCATACCCTCTGTTAAGTAACCGAAGATCCAATTCCAGTTCTACAACACATGCATCCATCAGTAATTAGGACACACTAGTGTCATATCAAGGTACCGATGGGGAGGTTGAACTAAGCCCTAGGAGGTCAGGATAGAACATGCTGTGTTAGAAAAATTTCTTAATAAAAAATAATATTTTACGTGCATTTATTTTCGTGACGAGTATCACTGATTTGGAAATTTAAAGAAAAAGTAGCATTTGCTCTGACTTGCCTATTAAATCAATAACTACTCTCATGCTAAAAAAAAAAAATGTTCTAAAGTGTGTTTTCACCACATCCAGACCCACTCTATTTCAGCAATGTTTTTTTTTATGAAAGTAGGAATATCCCTGTAAAGTAGTGTGAAAATGCACTTATGTTTTATTCGTTCTGCACAATTATTGTAATCGGTCACTAATGTTACGATAAAACCAGGTAACGTCTACATGTATCCAGCACAGTAAAATACCTGCAAATCTTGTTCCTGGTTATCGCTTAACCGTTTCCACAGGTCCTTAAAAATTAACAAAAAGAAGTAACGAGTAATGATAGTAAATAACAATGCGTAAGAAAAATTTCGGAGAAACACTTGAACTCTCGAGAGTTTTCAGATGTTTGCTTTTGAATATTTCCGTGATACTTTATTAGACCATTTTGATAAATAAGAGCCTCATTTCCTGTCTCTAATTTCTGCACTCAATCTTTCCTTCTTTCCCAGCTTTTGCCAAATTTCCACTCCTTGTGGCTCTTTTGTCTTTACAAAATGTCTCGTTTCTTTTAGTTCTTTTTATGATTGATTATTAATTGATTTAAGGCTCGTTATATAGCATACCTATGCCATTTGAAAAAAAAAAAAAAAGTATTCTTCTCCTTTTGTCAGAAATATTTTGCTGATAAATGTAATTTTTCTATAACTCTACTAATCTTCCACTTTCTCTACCAGTAACTCGTACACCCAAACCATCTTTTTTACTGTATTCGATTTCTTTTATTTTACACTCCTAAGTTCTTTGCCTATCGATTGCATTTCTCTATATCTATATATCACCAGAGTCAGTCTTGTCTTTATCAACTGTTCGGTTTATGTATGCAGATACGTACGCCCTTATCCTTTGTGCATACATTCAGAGACGGGGGAGATATGGTAGGAACAGGCAGCTCTCCTAAGGGCTGTACAACTACGGGAGAATGGGCCAGTGGGTGGAGGGATGGGTATAAATGATGATGAGGAAAAGGGGGGGGGGGGGGGGGGGGTAGTGCCACGAGTTGATCCGTAGAGTCAGGCACTTATACAGACTACTCAAGTCTTCCTCCTTACCTCCCCCTCCATATTTCTCATTCTTTCTTTCCTACCAACCCCCATTTTCGTCTCTCTCTCTCTCTCTCTCTCTCTCTCTCTCTCTCTCTCTCTCTCTCTCTCTCTCTCTCTCTCTCTCTCTCTTTTCGTTCACTTGTGAGACTGGGTCTCAATTTCAGTGCCACAGCCAGGCACAGACTGAGACAGTGCCAGTATAGATCATTCGAGCGAGAGAGCAACATCGACTCAGCGCCACTGCTGTGAGTATGACGAGTGAGATGTTTGCGCCTCCTAAACGTTTGTAAAGTCATATTATCTATAACAGGGTATAAAGATTACATTAGGTAATTAAAAAGTGATTTTTAAAATGAAACTATGCTTGCGAATAGATACAGGTATTCAGTAAAGTTTTGCACATACAGACAATAAACAAACTGGAGTTTAGACTGAATATTCTTACAAAACATACACACAAGGTTTGCACAGGGTTTCTAGACATAACATTTTAAAGTAGCCTACAGGTTTATAGGACTTTGAACTGAAATTACCTCTTCTTTCTTTAGAATAACTTCCTCGTTGTTGTTCGAATTGTATGATCAGAATTTATATAAAATACTCTAACAAAATTAAAGATAACATTATCACAATATCCGAGAAATTAATTGTTTTATATATATCATAGATAACAAAATTACCGATGACTGAAATTGATTTCAATACGCAAGGGTGAATTTCAAGTAAATATCATCGACTGTTATCAAAACTGAATGACTGTTTAAAATAACGACACACTTTGGACTTGAAAATGTGAGACTAGGGATGCATTGTCAATAGCGATAAATAAAAGAAGAATGACAAATAATACGTTTTAAAGCTAAGTTAAGTTATGAAGAGAGACAAAGACTTAGTAGATAAATGAAAGTAGTCTCGAGATGGTAAGAGCAGACTAGCAGCCTCTAAAACTTCAGGCGGGCCAAAACTTAGTGTTAACGAGAAAAAACTAAGATTAGTAAAAGGGAAAGGGGAGACTACCGAAATCAAGTTACCCTGGGCTATCGCGATTCAATGAGAAGGTAACCTTTCCCTCAACGGTAAACAATGCTGGGATTCAAAATTTAAAACGGGATAATTTGGGTGTTTTGACATGATGAGAAATCTGGTGGTTTGATATTGTGGGGTCTATTATGTGTCGTGATTAGAAAAACATTTGGTGCTGAATTGTGGCAGAGAACTAATCAATGCGACCAAGATTGGAATCAAAAGCAGTGACTACGCACGATATCGGTTGTTGTGATTTGAATGGAAATTAAATGCAGTGTTTGGAGGGAAAAGGTGCTTTAATTAGACAGGAAATAAGGTGAAGTGAATGATACGAAAATGTTGTAGTGATTGGAACAGATATTAGATTCTGAGACTGGGCGGAATACTTGATATTTCGACTAACTGAAACATTAGGTGCCGGGATGGGACATGAAAGCAATTACTGCCACTTATTGGAAAACCCCGAGCTACTAAAGACGGCGAAAAGACGCGCTGGGATTTTGGGAGATATTAAGTGTTGAGACTAACAAAGAAGTTGGGTGTTAGTTTATCAGGGCCAAGAAACCCCAGCTGACGTTTGATAATGAATCAGGTGCCATAGTGCGATAGTAAACTGTGTGAAGTGGCTTGATAGTAAATCAGGTCTTATAGTCCTAGAGTAAATTAGGTGCCGTGGCTTGATAGTAAATCAGATCTTCTGGTCCTAGAGTAAATTAGTTGCTGCGGTATTTGAGTAAATCAGACTTCAGGCTTGGTAGCAAATTTATTGTTATGGCTTCATATTAAGTCAGGTGTTGTGGTTTGTGGTAAATCAGATGTGGTCTATTGGCAAAGAAGGTTCTGTGATAGATAGCATATTAAGGTGATGTTTCATGATAACAAATTAGATGTTGTGGTCAGGCAGTAAATCAGATATGTGCCGTTATAATAAATCCCGTGCTTTAGCTTGACAGTAAATAAGCGGGAAATAAGCTCAGCCATAGGAGTACGTGCTGTGATTACAGGCGACGATGAGGGCAGTCAAATTGTACTAGATATATGCAGGAAGCCAGTGTCCTAAAAGCAATGATCCGACTTTGCTGTGTACATTGTAATAGAAAAACTAAAGATTTTTTATGATAATGCTTTACCGAATCCTTGGTTAATCAAGTAACTTTAAGGAGATTTTACCAACGAAAAACATGTGGTATGATCTTATCAACGATGATACCAGTATCTTCATAAAACAAAATTCTGAACCAAAACCTCAATGACTAATACCATCACATGCTTCAACAAAAACACGCGTCATTTTTCTATATCACACTGAGGTGTTTTAAACATTAATAAAAAAATATCATAAGAAAAATTAATAGGCAAAAGGGTTATCTGAGAGAGAGAGAGAGAGAGAGAGAGAGAGAGAGAGAGAGAGAGAGAGAGAGAGAGAGAGAGAGATAAACAACCCCCTTCCAGGTAAATATAGCAGAGGCGTTATGACCTCACCTAAGAAATATTTCCATAGTGGAACAGAAGACAAGAGCATTTGAAGGCTTCGCCTTCTTCCACTCCGTCGCCCTCGAGAGAGGAGGATTGAACGAGATCGAGAAGTGGGAGAGGGGAGGCAAGAGCCGTCAATGACTCTCCTCTGAGAGAGAGAGAGAGAGAGAGAGAGAGAGAGAGAGAGAGAGAGAGAGAGAGAGATAGAGAGAGGTGGTTATATAAGGAATTTCATGCCAGTCACTTGTGTCAGAATTTTCACAAGAAGAGTATAAAACTATATCATGTGTGTTTGTGAATGTGTATGTGTGTGTATCTGTGCAAGAGAGAGAAGGAGCCAATGTATACCAGGTAAAGCGTCGAGATATAAACCTTATAAGTGGTAGAAGAGTGAATGCATGTCTTATTGAAGATAAGCGAGTTCTTTGTTAAGTCGCATGGGAGAGAGAAAGATACAATTTAGAGAGACTCATTGAGTGAAACTCTAAGATACACAATATAAGTGTATCATATAAATGATGAAATAATATCCTTGTGTTAGTGTTTATGTTACAAAAGTATATTTATGGGTGTTCGTGCACACAGAGAGAGAGAGAGAGAGAGAGAGAGAGAGAGAGAGAGAGAGAGAGAGAGAGAGAGAGAGAGAGAGAGAGAGAGAGAGATGCTTCTCAACAAAGTCTATTGGTACTTTAATTTGTCTGGACTGCCACCTCTTCCCCTACACGCAGAGCCATGATGCTTCTCATCACAGCTTCCTTACATCATATTATGCAGATAGTTCGTAATAATAATAATAATAATAATAATAATAATAATAATAATAATAATAATAATAATAATAATAATAATAATAATAACAATAATAATCACTACAGCCTTTTGCATTGGGCCCGTATCTTATGAAGCAAGAACCAATTGTAGTCGCCTTAATACCAAGTTATTTTTCAAAATTTATCATATGTCAAGGGTATAAAAATAATGATCGTTAAATGCCCAAGAAATCGTTAAGTAGTTTTTAGTAGTCGCTAAATATCACCGTCGGCCTCGAAGCCTTTTATATACCAAAAAGAACTTGCAATCGTTAAATATTAATACGAGGTTCATGTATCAAGACCAGATTGCCATAGTTAAATATCTAAATTAATCTTTGAAGGGCTTTACACGTCAAAGCCAAATTGCATTCGCTTACTATTCAAGCTGTCTTGTCAGTGTGTTTTGAATGCACCCTTGAGGTTACAATGTCTAAAATGCTTACTCACTGGTTTTTATTAATAATACTTGTTGTTTGGTTAGTGACTTTATGCTCTCATTCATTCTAACGACTCATTCGTTTTAATGATCATCTCGATATTTGTTTCGCTTCGACATTGACTCTTGGATCATTTGACAGATTTTTAACCTTACTGGGGCATATAAAACCTACAGTATTCTTATTGAAAAGTATTTCATTCGAAATGAACAAGTGGTGCACGCATATTATATGGGTAATGTGGTTATGAAATTACCATTACCTTCTAGGTACTTTAACTTATTCCCTTGTTATTAAATAATCTTTTTAAACTTGAATTATGTTTTACCTCGAATAATCTGCTTCAACTGCAATTCTAGTCTTCCATAATTTAGTTAAAGGCATGCCAGATATCACAGTGGATAATCTATTATCCTGGAAAGACATTTTATAATAAACTGTTATTTATGGCAAATCTTTTCGTTACATTGAAATTTCTGTTAATCTCTACAAGATTGTTAATTCTGGTTTTTTATTCGAGTTATTTTGTAATAATTTCACCAAACTCTTCAAGTTATACTGATATTTTCGAATATTTTTTTCAAAATCTTACTGATATTAGTATTAATAATATACATTGATTATTTGGGCATTTTTTCTTCATCACACTGCTAGACTTTCGCACTAATAAACTGTTAGGCTAATCATGTCTAATCTGCTTAAACATGATATCCAATGTTAGGAAAGCTCAATACATTTTGAAGTCAAACGTGTAACAAGAATTAATTCTCTAATATTACTCTTTTATGATAGTATACATCAAGTCACAACACTAACCATAGCTAGTTTTAAAAAGTTCCCTTGATAGTCTTGGGTACATTAGCGAACTGTACATTGACCTACTATGTGGGACATACTAGAAAAATTATGGAGTTAGGGATAAAATCTCCACTAATAAGATAATTACTACTACTTCGAATACTCTATAATTGAAAATTTTCCTGTAATTTCAGGCCGAAAAGTTTTTATCAAAAAAAAAAAGAAAAAAAAATAATCGACTACATTCCTACAAAATTCTAAATGATTCTCGTCTCTAAAATTGTTGGTAAAAAAAAATTAATAATAATAATAATAATAATAATAATAATAATAATAATAATAATAATAATAATAATAATAATAATACAGAGGGAAACAAGCATAAAAAAATTATGATTACTTTCATCACTGTCTTATATATATTTTAGACTAAGAAAATTCCATAATAAGTTTACGTTGGTTATCTTTTTTAATCTTAGAAATAATATGACAAATGAACGGCCAGACAGGACAGCTCCTTACTCGGGTACACTAAGGGTTCGAATAGAAGTTTAATATAAAAAGGGCAATCTCGCCAGTTTGTTTTAAATAAAAATTACTTTTTTTTTTTCTTTTTTTTCTTTTTTTTTTTTTTTTTTTTGCGGTGAGGAGCCAGATGCTTCAGTGGGGCTCTGAAACAAAAGCACCCTTAAGGTTATCCAATATTGCTGCTGTTAATATAGACTAATGCATTCAATACCGTGTATGTTATTTGTGTAAAAGTTCGAAGAAGAATCAAAATAAGACTAAGAAGCAAAAATAACATAACTAGGCAGTGACCGATAAGTTGCGAAAAAATCTTATTAAGTACTGGAATCAACGTAACCAGAAACACCGAGGAGTTATATTTGCTTTTGTGTACTTCACGCACACCTTAAGAGGGTTTGAAGAATCCTCTCGTCTGCGTGTGTTCTTTTTTTCTTCTTTTCTTTTTTAGCCGATCCAAGGCACATAACACGGAAATAAAAAAAAAAAAGAAAAAACAATAAGACATCCCATCACAAACGCCAGGAACAACACAAGAATCAATGATAAAATCTAAATGAAGAAATCAAGAAAATAAATATGGATATATATCACTAACGAAATTCAAAACAGAGACAAAATATAGAAGTATGCCTGATTCCGCTTATCAACATACAGTTATTTCTTAAAGTAAACTGTACAGGTAGCAGTAACATCTCGTTGTCGCTAACATTAAAACATTATCAATATTTGCTATACACACACACTCACTCACACACACACACACACACACACACACATATATATATATATATATATATATATATATATATATATATGTGTGTGTGTGTGTGTGTGTGCGTGTGTATGTGTGTAAGCATGATTCAAGTCCCGAGTATACGGGAATAATGGAGGTAATAAGATTAAGAATTAAGTTGGGAAAACTCGACACTGATGTTACATCAACCTAATTTCTATTCCTTCACCTTCTGTAAAACACCAAGAATACGCCAGTACGATAAAGCGACGTTTACGGTAATTTCTTTGCTTAGGATATGGATACAGTATTATATAGTATAACCTAACTGACAAGAAACAGTTAATTTATCCTTTTCTATAAGAAGAATAAGGTTTACAACTCATAACGATGCAATAAGCTTAACTCAAATAAGTTTTATAAATATTTTGTGATATTTAATAACAAAAATTCTCTCGACTATAAATCCGGGATAGAGGGATCCTTTCACCTTTTCGTTCGTATCCTATACATAAGGCTCTATAACTTCAAGATACATCATGGTGTAGATATAAAAGAATAAAGGTTTTATGTAATCTATTGCCTTAGAAAAGGACTGAATAAGGTAGTCTCCGTTCTCGAAGGAACGCTTCTCATGTAAGAAAAAGGCTGGTCCACCCTTCATATGGAACAGAGAAAAAATAGCACCCTGTAGCAAAGTGTTGCCTTCCTTTATTATTAAGAATTATGCAAATTATGTCCTTTAATGATTGAAAGGATTTTTTTTAACAGTGAAGAAAAATTAGCCTTGTGCTCTATGAAAGAGACGGAATAGAACCAGTTACAGGTTAACTGATTGGATTGCTTCTTAAAAAAAAAAAAAAAAACTATAGAAAATTATAGTGTATTATTATTCAAAGTAGAAAAGGCGGTGCACAGGAGCCATGCTTGTAAATAATCATGAGAAAACTAGTTCCTCCTTCCACCGGATAAGCAATCATTCAAAAAGAAATAGGCGTTCGGCATCAAAAGCGTCGTTGGGCTCAATTATCTTCCTTTTCTCTTAATAATTGCACGCGTCCGAGCTTTCAAATGCGTCACAGATATCCAGGGTAGTTAGTGCGGCCGCCCTCTCTGCACCGCTCGGCCGATACGCAGTCTGAGCGTCCTTTTGTACCGA
>NC_090725.1:142234722-142237222 GCF_036898095.1 Palaemon carinicauda
TGGGATCAAACACCTGTAAATTGGGGCTCTCGCTCACTAGTGAGCGCCCATATGGCCATCCAGTGCAAATGATGGTGAATATCCTTCGTGATTGTCAACGGTGACCCAATTTTACAGATCAAGACCTACTGGACACTAACGAAGCATCAAAAAAATTATTCCAGTACTGGCGCAAAAGATGATGATGATGATGATGATGATGATTATATATATATATATATATATATATATATATATATATATATATATATATATATATATATTCAATTTCCCAGCACTTTTTATGTATCCTTTATTTAGTCTCTTCCTGGCCTTCAAAATTCTTCCGAACTATTCAGCAACCTACCCTCTATCCTGATGTCACTGGTCGTCAACACTATTTCACATTATTTTGATGCACCTTTTAGTCTTGATTCTCTAAATCATTTTGCTCTCTCGATAGTCCCAATATACTTACAACAATTCACATTTTTTCCAACATTCAAAATACACAAGTCACTTAGGTACAAGAGAGTTGGCTAGAAAATCCAACCCAGATTTTATTACGCTAGATACTCTCTTTAATACATTTCTCATAAAACCTGCGACATTTCTTGCTAATTCTACTTTGTGGTTTCATTCTTGTTCAGAATATTACTCATAAAAGTGAATTATTTATATCCACCAACTGTCCGGACTATGATATTTTGCTCATATCCTTAGCTTCATTTCCTTTGCGTCATCCATTTTCAGCTTCTTTCTCTTACAAACACTTTCCATTTTTTATCCGTCCCTGCAGCATTTGGAGAAAAGGTGAATCATCCGTATACATAAAAAAAATTCCACAGGCTATCTGTAACTAATTGTTTAGGACGTAAAATAGGTTTCTTATCACCACCCATACAAATGTTGAACTGTACTATCAGGTCAGGCCAATCTGAGATCCATGACGGACAGTTTCTGCGGTGGTAAAACTTATTGGTTGAAATATTCCAAAGAATTTGAGAGGCCGATTTCTTGTTTGAAAAGCACGTAGGGTATTCGAAAAGGGATGTTTCCTTATGAAGGGAATGCTCACAAATACCTAAATGACGGATGAAACTTTTCATTGGGCTCCGGTAGTATATCAGAAACTGAATAATAGCACTTTGGCAGCAGTATTTGTTGAGGAAATAACCAAATGGATGGGAGATAGGGCTTTTGACGCATACTTCGTGGTTTTGTTGCAAATGCACATTGAAAATCCTCACACGCCCAAGGATACAGACCTTCCCAAAAGCGCTAAAACACACATACACACATTATATATATATATATATATATATATATATATATATATATATATATATATATTAGTGTACACAACCCGTAAAACCGACGGCTGAACAATTAGATAGATATGCGCACGCACCCCTCCTCTACATGTTACATTACCCTTATCCATACCAGAGGGACACGAAGAGCCGAGCGTGACCGAAACGAATATATATATATATATATATATATATATATATATATATATATATATATATACATATATATATATATATATATATATATATATATATATATATATCATAGCCAGGTACTTGCTCTCTATTACATGGGGGAGATATATACAGTCATTTTAAATAAAAACCATTCATAAAATGAAAACGTCGCTAATTTTAAACAAAGACTTGGTGTGGCCGGCCTACTTGGTAACAAGTTACAAATGAATGTTTACTCGCAGCTCTACTGCGACAGATGGGTCTTTTGGCAAACGGATGGCTTACGCTGTCTTTATACAGGCACGCTTTAGTCAATGGGTGACGTCTATTTCATTACCTCATCAGTCTTGAGAGAGAGAGAGAGAGAGAGAGAGAGAGAGAGAGAGAGAGAGAGAGAGAGAGAGATAGAGAGAGAGAGAGAGAGATTTTATCCTTCCCCCTCTTTGTGAGAGAGAAAGACCACACGGTGTAGCAACAACCGCCAAAGATGTCTGTCTATATTTGTATTTGTTGTTGTTTTAAAAGACGTCAGAAGCATTCTACGTCACACCCAGGTGCTGCTTTCTCGTTTATTTTTCTGCCCTGAGGCCGACGAGTAAGCCAACCCCACGTTTTCATGCAGCCCTTGTTTGTGAAAAATAAGAAAAGAGCCTCTCAACCACAAGCTTTTAAAATGATGATATTGATCTGATTATCATTCTTATTATTGAATTGATGTTGAGTTATTATACGCAATCAAAATAGTTATGGCTTAGTTGAATTAAACGGTGTAAATCATATCACAACTTTCAAAAAGAGAATTCATAATTAAATTTTTGGTGGTAAGGAAATTTGTCTCAGATGTTATAATGGACTGAAAAATTTTCATCAGCACACATGAGCTGTCAATTTTCACAAGAAAAATATTTTAATACCATCAAAACTTTAGTCATGCTACACATCAACATTGATTATCAGATTATTTCGTACAAAAAATACTATCAGTGTGATAAGTTTAGAAAATGTAGTGTTCAAATAGTTGATAATAATTA
>NC_090725.1:142242222-142267222 GCF_036898095.1 Palaemon carinicauda
AAAAACAAGTTCAAAACTTGTGAAGAAGGGCAAAGGCAACAATCATAAAAACAATTAAAAATATATAACACTTGGTGTAGGATATTTTTAATTTGAAAATATTCTAATTTTTCTTCAAAATGAAGACAGCGTAGTATGATAATCGTTACTAAAAGTTAAAAACAAAAACAATAACCATTTTAGTTTAGCATCACATCAAGTCGAATTGAAATCCTTTCACATAATATGAAGTTGGTCGAAGAACGGATTAGGCACACGTTCGAAAGTGTGACTAGACCAGTGTCAGATGAAGCCAACTTACCACCAGGAGAGACGTGGCAAGCTAACAAAAAACCCTTCCTGTAGCATTTGAGTATTTACTGCTTCCCAAACCAGTTTTTTTTTTCTTTTTTTTTTTTTTTTTTTTTTTTTTAGATTTTACTTTGATGCCGAACAGCCAATCTCCCAAAAACTACTTCCCTGACGTTTATTGGCCTGAACACGTGGCCCAAAATGATCTGCAGATTCCCTCTGAAGTAAACAGTACCATGACGTCCGCTGGCGGTCTTCTGACCACCTGTTCTTCACAAATAAGTCTGTTTACAAGTCTTCCTCTTGTCCGGCTTTATCTAAAATCAGTCTTTGAGGATCTGGCCCGGGACGGCGTCGTCTTCGTTTAAAAGCCTTTGAATGAGCGATCTGGTTTTATCTTTCTGGGTTGTGAGGTTCGATTAAAAGTTGGTCATAAACTCAAACGTTAGACTGGGATTTCTACTTTCTCCTGTGTCGTCGTTTTCTTGGTCGAACTCTTAATAATGTATTTACTTTCAGTAAATACCTATCATTACCCAGACGTACCTATTTACAAAACTTTTCATAAGTCTGTCAATTTGTCTAACTTTTTAGTTATTCATTGAGTCACTAATTCAAAATCTTTTATTTTATGCTCTTAAAAAATCCCCAACAAAACCAAGTCTCGAGAGCACTTTCCCCTAATCATGAAAATAAACATTTCTACCCAGGTGTTGCTAACTAAATCCCACATCGGTGATGCATAGGTTGCTTATGCCTTTTTTGCATCTCTTGAATTTAAAATTCATTTGAAAAACTACGAGAAAGATGTTTAAAAAGAGACTCATGCCCATGGCAACCTGCTCAACACGCAGCAACCGACTAAATCACAGCCTTCATGAAGGAAGCTCGTTCCCGGCTTCCCGCCATAATCCGAGAACAAATGACCCTACACCTGAATCTCCTGCAGTGGATATTTTAATCATGCATCGTTGTAAAACAGCTTTTCCTCGTTAATAATTGGCTGCGGGTGGCCTACGATAAACACGGAGTGTGCTGTCACTATGCTTTTTATGTGTCCAAAATGCATCCATCGTAGTAGGATAGTACGTGCGTGTTTCTTTCACCACCTCATTCTGTCTCTTCTTTCTGAATGAACAAAGGAAGAATAGTTCGAGAAGTCAGGGTACGAATTCTATTTTCAAAGTACGATTCACAAAATACACGAGAAAATAAGACAGTTGGGGACCTCTGAAGATATAGAGATATTCATTTGATCTCAGACAAGAATCATCAAACAGCTTTCATATCAGTTTTCTCATAAGGAGGTATTAGATTGGTACACATTTTGTAGTTAAAAGAGATAGTAGCATAACACTATAAACCATTTCGTGAACAAACATATTCATAAAATTATTTAAGGAAAAAACTCATGAAAAGGGGAAATGTCTAAATCTTCCCGAAATCGAAGTAGACAGCAATTAATACAACATAAGAGGTGCGGATGAATAAGTGAATGGAAATATAAAGGAAAAATCATAATGAAGATAACCCCATTAAACTACTAGAAAAGAACAAAGAATCAAGATGTTGAAACGACTGGTAGAGAGGCCGAGTCATCCACACCAAGACGGACGAAGTACTATCATCACAGCCACCACCGCCATTATCATCATCATCAGCATCTCTGTAATACAGGACCAACTTTCATAAACAGCCCGAACACGGGCAAACATCATTCCCAGATGTGACCCAAACGAGGAACCTTTACATCCCCCTCCCCAATCTCATTGGGTGGCTAGTGTCCTCCACCCGCAGGCACCTTACCTGCTTCTCTTTTAGCATATGTAAATATGAATGAATATGCTGGCAATGGACATTTCCCGTACAAACAAACTCATTTTGTCTATTCCTATAAATAAAGACAAGGTGATAACCACGCCAATGCCATGAGACTTGCATAGCTTTACGAATTGATGGCGACTTTACGTCAGGCACATCTTGCGTTACTAATACATAACGTAGTACGCAGATCTCGGAGGTTCTCATTAAAATTCAGAAGATGATAAGGTACTCAAGATGCACGCTAAGCTACAGTATATGATAGAATTACAAGTAATTCATATTACTGTAAAATTCAACAATTGCAACCAAACCATATACAGTGAAGATCAAGTTGATATAAATATTTACGTAAAACGTGAATCTCATTTTTAATGTTTCATAGAGTTAGAAATGACCCTCAACACTACAAGATATATATATATATATATATATATATATATATATATATATATATATATATATATGTGTGTGTGTGTGTGTGTGTGTGTGTATATATATATATATATATATAGAGAGAGAGAGAGAGAGAGAGAGAGAGAGAGAGAGAGAGAGAGAGAGATGCATCTATCCCTTTTTGAGTGGGGGATACTTTTACGTCGAGAAAGGGTTTGCATATCGCCATGATCAGGAAAGCAAGCTGTACTAGTCGGTGTCACCCATACAATTTCGGTTTGCTGTGAGAAATAAGACAAAATTCCCCCACCATCACAAATCTGAGTGGACAGCGTAGTGATGAAAAACTGGCCAAACCCCAGAAATTAATACAATAACCCCGTGTCGGTACCCATCTTCACAGAAGTAGTGGGACAACTGCCCAAGGTGGCAGGTAGATATGTCCCACTGCAGTGGGTGCTAAAAATCTAGACTAGAGCAGGCTGCCTTCGGAACTAAACCTTGCAATATACACTGTCAAAACCCTATCTAAAGAAGAGCTTGCTGAGTTACTAGAAGAGCTTAAATAAATGAAGCGATATATCAAGATTGAGTGGAATAAGAAGAACTGGGAAATCTTTTATAGAGTTAAAAGAGGATCATATATTTTGTTTAAGCGGGCATGAAAAGAAAAAAAGAAAATGCAGTGGGTTTTCTTATTAATAAAAACCCTGCAGCTAACATGAAAGAATTTTATAGTATCAGTGATGGAATTGTAGGATTGATTATCAAACTAAATAAGAAAAAGGAACATGGAGAATGAACATGGAGAAGCCCAAATGGAGAAACAAAAGACGAAATAGATTTTATTCTTAGTGAAAAAATTAATCTAGTTAAAGATGCAAGTGTTAAATATGTTAAAAGTCACACGACCATAGAATAAGTAAGAAGTAAAATTTGTCTAGATTTGGGAAAGAAAAAGAAAAACTAATTTTGAGAAAGAAAATAAACAAACCTGTAATAAGAGAAAAATCTGATGAGTTTAGTTTAGCTACACAAAATATGTACTCCCAGCCACATGATGAAAAGGAAGCAAGTAAAGAAGAAATGAATAGTGATTTAACTAAATTTATATTAAAATCAACACAACAGATAGGTGGTAAAGTTCGTGAACATGATCAAGGAAAACTATTAGAAAACATCAAAAACCTAATAAAGAAAAGATTGGAAATAAGGTTAAAATCCAAGAGAAATGAAATAGAATTAGCAAAACTATCCAAAATAATACAAACTAATAACTCAAGACATTCACAAACACACTCATACCAAAATCGATGAAACACTAAAGAAAGGAAGAAGTATCAAGTTAATGAAAAAAAGACTTGAAATAGGGCCCCAACAGATATTTGATTTAAATTATGAAAAGGGAAATATTATCAACAAAACATATAGAGTGATAAACATTGCAGAGGATTTCTATACAATACTATACAATAATGGTATAAGAAATAACTTTGCCAATAGAAATAATGAAACACCTGAGCCGGTACCAAGAGTAACAGTAGGAGGAGTAAAGAAAACATTAAAAGCATTGAAAAGAAGCAAAGCAGAAGGAGAAGATGGTCTAATAATTGACTTATAAATAGATGGAAATTTCATAGTAGTAAAACTCATTGAACTTTACACAAAATGTTTGCTAGAATACTTCTATACAAATAGCTTGGAAAAAAACTTTACACAAAATGTCTGCAAGAATGCTCTATACCGAAAGTTTGGAAAACTTTATCATAATACTGATTCACAAAAATGGAGACAAAAAAGCCCTGAAAAATTGTCGCCCAATAAGTTTACTTCCAAAGATAAATCAAATATTTACAAAGATCATATAAGGCCAAATAGAAACACAGCTACACTTTTACACTTTAATCAACAAAGGGAGCAGGCAGGTTTTAGAAGCGGGTATTCAGCAACTGACCATATCCATGTAATTAACCAACTATTGAAAAATGACAGACCATTATGTATGGTATTTATACACTATGAGAATGCTGTTAATTCTGTCAATACTTCAGTAGTAATTCTGACAGCCCTTCAAAGACAACGAATAGAGTTAGACAGGGAGACCCCATGCCTCCCAAATTATTCACAATGTGGTTAAAAAAGGTTTTTAAAAATATAGATTGGGAAACTATAGGATTTAACATTGATGATACATACCTTAACAGCTTAAGATTTGCAAATGACATAGGGAAAGGAAGAGAATACGTTGGATTAACGAGCTAAGAAAATTTGCGGGTATGGACTAGCATAGAAAGACCATAAACAAACGTGAGTGCAAGATCATATCTGAAGCCCTTATCCTGCAATGGACTAGCTATGGCTGATGATATATAAGTATATATGTGTGTATATATATATATATATATATATATATATATATATATATATATATATATACTGTATATATACATGTATATTATATATATACATATATATGCATATATATACAGTATATATAAATGCATATATATATATATACATATATATATATATATATATATATATATATATATATATATATATATATATACAGCATATAAATATATATACATATATATATATGTATATATACAGTATATATATACATACATATATACATACATATATATATACAGTATATAAATAAATGCATATATATATATATATATATATATATATATATATATATATATATAGATATATATGTATATATGTATATATACAGTATAAATATATATATATATATATATATATATATATATATATATTATATATATATACAGTATATATATACATATATATACACAGTATATATATATATACATATAGATGCACATGTATATATAAATTTATATACACAGTATATATATATATATATATATATATATATATATATATATATATATATATGTGTGTGTGTGTGTGTGTATGAACATACTCTATATCCCCTTATGTGTTTCTTTCCTTTAGAGAGTGTAGTTCCAAAGGTTGTTATTCATCCCATCTTCAGTGAAGATTATAGGATGAGGTTGCAAGCCCCATGACCTTTCCCATCTGATTGTAATCCACTACTTCTCAAGATATAATCCTAATTATTTACTGGCCTCATTCCCCCTCATGGAGATTTTTCTTTATTGTTACTTTGAACAGTAATAATAATAATAATAATAATAATAATAATAATAATAATAATAATAATAACAATGAAAATGAAATAATAATAATAATAATAATAATAATAATAATAATAATAATAATAATAAAACTGAAATCAGAATGGGTAACTCTTGTAATAAGTATCGCATTTACTACCTTAGTTTGGTAATTTTTCATATATAATGATGCAAAACACATAATTAAGAAAATCTTTGAAAAATAAACATACAAAATAACGGAATAAACATATCAACCAAACAACGTTGAATGTTTGAGATAAAATCCACCATAGGTGATTATTTATCATAATATAAAAAAAAAAAAGAATTTAAGGCAACTCTGTAAATACAACAGAAAAAGAGAAAAAAAAAACTTGCTCAAACAGAAGAGCAACACATGATAACAAACGTCAACAACACGCGAGATCTTGTTATGAAACTCCCTCTCCACCTGTTTCTATTCTGTTGAAAAGGTCAGATCAAGTTTCCAAATAATGTGTTAAAGGAAAAGCAACATGGCCATTAGTTGCACGCCCTGACAAAAGTCAGGGTGATGATGATATGTCTATACTAGAAACAAAAATCATTCGGGAAACAAGGAAAATGAAAAATCACTAAAGAAAATGTATTAAATCAAACAGCAGAGGCAAAGTAGTAAGGAATATATTGCTAAAATTTTAAGATATTATCAATGATATTACAACTACTATAAAAGACAGAGCTGTGCTGAAAGTCCAAGGGACTCAATAGGGAAAAATGCTCAGTAATGCGTTCTGCATTACTGATTGATTGATTGATTTGAGGTTTTCTGGCATCCTGACATTTAAGGTCATTGACGCCGAGAATCTGGAGCAGCTATAGAGGAGAAAATAGCAATGATAAACGAATAAGGCAAAGAGGAAAGTCACATAAATTTGAGAACATAACCTCATATATTGTGAAACAAAACTTATCAAACCCGATCAAAAAGATAGTATTTGCATCAGATCTGGACTTTCGAAGTTCCAACGATTCAGTTTCATGATTAGGTGAATCATTCTACAATGTGATCACAACAGGCACAGAAATTCTATAAAACTGTGAGGAATCATTTTAGAATTAACTGCAGGTCTCATAATTTGGGATGGATGGTGTAATCTTGGAGCATCCAACTGACAAGGACGATCAGAATCATGAAGAGAATGACATAGCGTCCTAGAATAATGATAAACTCAAGTATGAGAAGCGATGAAACCTCGGACTTTTTTGCAAATACTTAGGATGAGAGTCAACTGCCGAAGACCAGGCGGGAGAACAATACTCAAAACGTGACAGAATATGAACATCTCGTTAGGATAGACAGGTCCCTCAAAATTTGTTGAATGACTTACTCAGAATGCTAATTTTTTTTTCTTTTTTTGCAATTGAAATCAAGAAGGGTCGATTCTATTTTTAAAGAGTTAACTTTTATTCAAGAATTGCATCTGCAATTTCAACTGAATTGTATAAAATTACCACAACACCCAAAGCAAAGCTCAAGGGATCCAATATTCTAGAATCTTTTTCTTTATTTACAACTTGCACGTGTACTAATTATCATCGGCTGTTTGCTAAATAAATTCATTAGATAGCTGTAGATCAGTTGAAATACAAAGGGAAGATGTTTGATATTTGCTTTGTGGAGGAAAATCACATTTCACGATTAAGAGAGAGAGAGAGAGAGAGAGAGAGAGAGAGAGAGAGAGAGAGAGAGAGAGAGAGAGAGAGAGAGAGACAGAGAGAGAGAGAGAGAGAGAGAGTCGTGACTTTAACCAGAAAGATGCTGCATAATACAAATCATTTGATATGAAGAAAAAAATTCGTGTAAAATTCATCAAAACTTGTAATCCAATGAATTAAAGCTACTAAAATGTTTTTGTGTAAAAACACTTAGCTTAGAGTAAAATAGTATGAGTAAAATAGTATAAACAATTCAAGAACAAAATTTTAATGTTCCAAAAATCTGTCAACAAAGCAATTTCTTTCTATAATTTTGCTCCTTTCCAAGACTAAAAGCAATCAAAATTGTCCTTATAATAAAATCCTACAAGTTCATGTTAATATCCAAAGCCGTATAACATACATCCTTCTCCTCCCCTAGCCTACGTTTTTTCTCTTCCTTCCCAGAAAAACTACAGGATATTCATTGATTAAGATTCCTTTCACGTCATCAAGGGCAAGCACTAAAGTTACCAACGGCAACTTGAATCCATTGCCACTTTTTCATAGTATATCTATGCATGGATTTTTTTTTTCTTTTTTTTTTTAAAAAACTTGCATAACTAACCCTCAACGCTTGAGTGTTACTTACACGTATTCCCCTTCCTTAAACGTACAGTATATACGTGCTCCTCTTCCTTGAACGTACTGTATGAAACACGCGTGCACAAGCGACATACCTCTCTCTCTCTCTCTCTCTCTCTCTCTCTCTCTCTCTCTCTCTCTCTCTCTCTCTCTCTCTCTCGTGAGCAATGTATATTTTCTTATTAATTTTCGTCTGACATCTCGTCAGGACGAAAATTAATAAAATGATGCATATACTGTGTATAAGGTAAATGTATGTGAACTATACTTGTATATGTAACATAAAACAACAGACATTGGCACATTCACCCATTGCCTGCCAAATCATGAATGAATAACATGAGCAGTAAAAAACCTATAGCATTAGCAGCACAGAGTGGTCATCAGTAGTGCGTCTAACTCTATTAAACACCTGCGTCATTCATCGCTATCTTGCGTGCACTTATGTGCTTCCTAGATAAGGTATGTGCTTTCCCATACATCTTTCACGTCTTTAACTACCCCTTTCGAGGCTTTCTTCTCCTCCTACCACCTTGTACCTCTCAATTGGACACTCCTCTCAACAAACACTCTGTCCTCAATTCTTTCAACAAACATCGAATGCCACGAAAATACTAATTCAACCTTACACCTATTCTAACTTTTCCACTGCTTCTTCAGGCTATTTCCTTAATTCTCACTATATTGATTCTTTTTACACCACATCCGCTATTGGGGTAATTTATTTGATTATTTATTTATTTCTATTATCATCTGGGAGGGTTTGTAGTGAGGCTTGTCTATTTCTTATGTTGATTTATGTATTTCTTGAAAATTTCTTATATCTCCTGATGGAGGAATTGGTTCATTTGAGACCAAATTAGGTTCATTTCCGGATGTCAAGTCGCCGCATGATGAGATGTCTTCTGAACTTGCTTCTATGCCCTCTTCACATTGTGCTGAATCCTGCATATCCAACTGTATATCCCGAGAAGCTTGAAACTCACATGTTCTGCTTGTACGGTTCTGTTGTCTTTTATTCCTCTTCATGGTGCTTGCTACCTTATTTATTGTTGGTTAATTGTTATATGCTGTTTATTATTGAGGGTTAGAATCCATCTTGAAGCAGTCCCAATTTTATTGTTATATTTGTTATTGTCACAATTGTGTCTCTTTTTCTATATTGTTTAGAAGGCTGTTTGCATTAGCCTGGCAATTCCCTGTATTGGCAGATAATACTTTGACGTAACTTGTATCGTTGTTTGAAGTGAATATTGCATCTCTGTTCAGCTTCATACATTGCATGTTCTTTTTAATTAGACCTTTTCTCACATGGCATTTCGCTGCTAAAGTTCTATGTTGTTGATTGCATTGGACACATTTCTTTGTATTTTCTGCACATTCCTTGTATGCGTGGTCATATGATGAGAAATCATAGCATATTTCAGAATTCTTATCTATACAACATTCCTTATACAGATGCTCATAAGATAACAAAATGACAATTTCACAATATATCCTGTTCAATATATTGATTTGGGATGTATTGGTAGGCTATGAAAAGATCTATAGCTTTCTTTGCCATCTTCAGTGTTTTAAAATTTATTTTCATAATGTGGCATTTTTTTCAGTATTATATCATCATTCACTTTAGCTCAATCGTTTTCCTCTTAATGCCTTCTTTAAAAACATTTCCGTATTCTGCAGTTCTTTCGTCCTGATCTTTTGCTTCTATAATTTTCATGGCATTATATTCTGAGGGGCTAATCACTTCAAGCTGTTCTTTTAGAAAAAGAATTTTGCTCTTTGTCTTTGAGATTTTATGTGAGTGATCTTCGTCTACATTAACGAAGTATGCTGAGATAGTGTGAGTTACTTCGTGAACTCTGATCCTAATAGCGCCTATACAATGCCATAGCCAGAGCCATCAATTTGGCACGTTATGAGTCTTGGGACTGTTGTCTTGTGTCTTAATCTTCCTTTTGCATCATGGGGTTCACTTTTCTCGAAGTTTCGTCACAAAGAAGGGTGACACATAAAGCGAGACCAGAACGATGCCGATGACAGAGTCGAGGAAAGGTTTTAAAAACCCTTAGGGGCCAATATCCTCAAGTACTAGAGAGTCATGAGAACACGTCTTACCCCTACTTGTGTTAGAGGCAGACTGGAGGCCTACTAATTAGTTAACTTAAAGATGTATATAGTACTTAAAAAAAAAATGCCCTTTAGCAATATCAGAAAATGAGAACCAAAATTATGTTCAACTATCATTGTTAAAAATTTAAAACTTGAAACAAAACACCGAAGTCAGAACTGCATGGTCAGAAAAAAATGGTCGGCTCTGACAGAGAGTCATCAGATAAAACGAGTGTACTGCTCTAAAGGAAAATTCTATTTCGGTTTGATTGTGTGCTTCATTTCCATGAGGGAATTTCTTATAGAAAAGAGTTAAACATATTTCATATTATCATACTATTATACCTTTAAACGTATTCCATTTATTTAAAAAAAAAAAAAAAGGATTTTTTTTCGTTGCCAAATAAAAAGAATTATCAAATCGAAAAATTTATATAAATTAATTATCTTTCAACCTGAAATAATATACTTTATCTAAATAAAAATTATATAAGCTTATGAAAGAATCAGAACAATTAAATTCCTACAGCTTTTCCTTTAATTTCAAAGAGAGAGAATGTAGGAATCTCTTCATATCGCTGACTTTATCATGCTTTTTATATTATTGAATTTTATCTAATCATATACAGAACTGTATTGTTTTAGAGCTTCATTTAATTATTTTCATGGTGATATCTTTATAGTATACAGTATATAGCATGAGCGTCAAACAGTTAGGTTTTGGTGATTAATTTACAGTGTATGTTTCATCACACTTTTACTATTATTTTTATTACTATCATTATCACTGTTATCCGTAAAAGTAGTATTAGCATTAGTACCATACAGGGCAATATCCTGATAATACTACGGTAATATAAAGTATACAGTACATGTAAATTTTATACTCAACAGTTTAGTGTAGCAAAGCCCATTAAAATGCTTATAAATGAGAGAGAGAGAGAGAGAGAGAGAGAGAGAGAGAGAGAGAGAGAGAGAGAGAGAGAGAGAGAGAGAGAGAGAGAGGGGGGGGGAAGGGAGGTGGTGAATATTCTCAGTATAAGATTTTAATGTACAGTACTATATTATTATTACAGTACTGAAGATTCAACAGAGCACTATATTTTACATTAAAAATATAATCATATTTCCTAAGTGAATATTTAAAAAAAAAAAAAAAAATCCGTAATATACATTGCCTAATGGCCTTGGAATTCGGCAAGAGCAAGGGTGCTTGAAATGTAATGGCAGCAGATAAGGAGGTTTGAGTTATATATAGTCATTTGATTTGTCTCACATAATTGAAAATCCGTAAATAATAATGTGAAGAGAAAGCAGCACAATTCAATTAATTCGGGAAACAAAAACTTTAGATGAAACACATACAATCTTGCATCCTTCCGTTAAAGAATAAATCAAAGTTTCAGGAAGATGACTAAGAATAATGATGGCTTTAAAACTCCTGACGTCATCCACTAATAGACATAACGAAATAACCTGTATCTAGGGTGTAGCGAAAATCATCTACGAGCTGAGTGCAAGTGAAGTGCAGTTTTCAACACTTGGTTACATCTGGGTTTAATTGCCAGTCATATCTACACATTAATTGCCTTGAAGTATGATTTGTACTTTCGTCATAAAAAATGAATGTCATAGGAGACGAAAACGTCATCAAACAAAAACATGACAGTTTTTTTATACTAGATTTCTTCGCTTTCAACGTACAGTAAATGCAAATCTTGCTTTCGCTATACCCATGAGTATAATCGGAAAGAGCTTTCGCCATTTGAAGCAGCTATATTTATCTTTCAAGCAAAAATAAAAAAACCCGAACAACACTCGAGAGAAATATCGGCTTCTCTCTCTCTCTCTCTCTCTCTCTCTCTCTCTCTCTCTCTCTCTCTCTCTCTCTCTCCACGTAAGCCGTACTTTCAGAGCATTATATCGATTCTTTCTAACATACTAGAGACATTTAAGTGAGAACCTATTTTCATCCATCTAAATCGAACGGAATGCCCACAAGATTCGAAAATCGGATGAAGAAGCCGTCTCCCGTAGGTGGTGAGGACCCATCGACCATTATAATCTGCAACACCTATAAGAACGGAGCCTGGCGCTCTGTGGTTTCATAAACTTCTTTCTATCTTTTCGAAATACTTATTTCATCCGCTTCGATTTTTTGAGGAGATATTGAAAATTATTTCCAAGTGCAGTGAAGTCAGCTGTATTTGTTGGAAAAACTAAAATACCTACACACTGCTTACATTAAATGAATGGAAAAAAAATTAATAACGGTAACATTTCTTTTTAATGTGATGTCGCTTCCCTCATAATCAAGCTAATTTTTCCCCAATTCTTTTCGTTTTATTCTTACTTCAGAAATTTCAGGTGAGTGAATTCAGTTGATAGGTCTTCAAATCAAAAGACCAAGAATACACAATGTGGAGTGAATTCAATATTAGGATCTATTGTCGCTTAACGTTTAAAAGTATGAATGTCACGAGTTTGGGAAAAAATTATTATTATTATTATTATTATTATTATTATTATTATTGTGTGTGTGGGGGGGGTGTAGAAGTGGTAGTAGTAGTAATTAAGGGTTGGGCCAGGCCAAACTAATAAGTTTTAATTAAACTATTATATATAATGAATGATGAATTAAGTTCAAATTGACGGAGCAACTATTTTCTCTTATGGAGTAGCAAGTGCAGATGAAAATTATATATTACTACATTGAGATACTTGTTAGATAAAACATATACAAACGTGAATGCAATACCTGTTGCTTAATACTTTATATGAGACAGCACATTATGCATGTAAAACTACTAATGTTAATGTTGTTTCTTACAATAATAATAATAATAATAATGATAATAATAATAATAATAATAATAATAATAATAATAACAACAACTTATTAAAAGAATAGACTTTTTACAAGATTCTATAAATCTCTTATTAAACCAACAATTACTTTAATCATGTCTTAGAATCATACAACGATAAACAGATCCGGATACAAGAGAGAGAGAGAGAGAGAGAGAGAGAGAGAGAGAGAGAGAGAGAGAGAGAGAGAGAGAGAGAGAGAGAGATGGGGGTTCCTAAAATTATCTTACTGATAGAGTAAAACGGTAAAATCATTTTAGACTCATTCTGACATTGCAACAACAAATTACTCCAACACAACCTGAGAAAAACACGGCTAAAACCAAATAGAAATTTGGAAAACAGGAAAGAAGTGATTGTGGCCCAATCTTAAGCTGACGCTGAGAGATGAAAAAAAAAGGAACTCTTGCTGTGTTCTTTGTTTAACTATTAAGAATGTTGAAACTGGTCCTCATCATGCGATTATTATCTATCGAACTTGTACAAGGGCTGTCAGTTCCACCCACGCAATGACCTACATGCACTCCAGGAAGCTGTCAGAAATGAGCTAGATTCTTCAGTGCTTTGGATCTGAACTGGAATATAAAGGCTCTAACGTGGCTAACAATATTAGTGATATAAATCTACCTTCAGGACAACTACCGGTAGTGGCTTCACAATCTCAAAATTATATATATATAATATATATATATATATATATATATATATATATATATATATATATATATATATATATATATATATATATATATTATCACCACTAACACAACATGCTTCCAACCACTCTGTCACGTATGTAGCTCAAGCTATTTTCAAGCCCATCTTGTAATGGTCCCTTTGTGCCACTCAGTTCTGCGTCTTTGGGTAATTGGCTCACAGCTAAAAGAGGACGATGTTATCAAAAACATAATTGATAAGACGTCTCTTTCTTCTTCTTCTTCTTCCTGTGAATGAATCAAGTGAATAAACCAGTCTAATTAAAGCCGCAATTCCTGTTTTTACTGGCAATATGTGATAACATCTCACACACAGTCTTTCCTCCTCACAGTCTTTCCTCATCTTCTTACTCCTTCCCTCTCTCTCTCTCTCTTTCTATGTTGACCAAGTGAGAGGAAATTACTCAAGACAAGGTCAGTGTGCAATAGATATATGAAACAGGGGTTCATTCATTGCAAACTACGGCGATTCTATGGAGCTCTTTCTAAGAAAGAGAGCTGTCGTTGATACTTGGACTGTATTTAGTAAAGATGGCGGAGGGAGAGCAATCATATACCTTTATTGCTCCCGTTATTTAAAGAGTCATATACTCTTTACTAACCTCAATGCGAAAAAGTATTAAATACATAAGTAGAATTTTGGGTAGGTCATAGAAGACTCAGTTGCCCAGTCGATTTAGAAGGTGAAACAGGTCTTCCAAGCCTCAAAGACTATCTAAATTCATTCACTTTTGTTTTCCTTTTTGAATTCTAACTAGTTTTTAGATTTTTATGATGAAAATTGTGCATATTTATCGAAAGGATAACTGACGTATTCCATGGTATATAAATAAGTAAAAATTCATTAACTGGATATAGTTTGGCTGAAGCACAAAATCGATTTCATCTAACTTCAGAATGCTGTCGTTCTAGAAGTTCAACGCGTTCAGCACTTCATCGTCTTTTGACAGAGAAGTGGATGTGTTTGCAGCAAGTTTGCAAAGGTCAAGAAACAAGTGACTTGATTATCAGATGTTTACAGGACTTTGACCCAGCTAATTATTCGATGAAATAAGATTAAATTAAACCTATGATTGCAAAAAAGAAAGAAAAAAAAACTTAGGCCTAAAAACACGATTACAGAAAGCTGAAATAGAAAAGGAGATACAGCTTCATACTTTAAAAGACAGTTGTGCTTTAAAAAGCGACAAAAGTGAGAAACATTAACCGCTCTTACAAATTAATTCAGAGAAAGTACGAGCTAATTAAATACAAAGTCTAAAAGCATGAACTGTTCTTGAACACTTTTCAATCTAAGACAAGATAGAGTCCGCATTTATCTGACTTTGAACCAGTCAACGCCACTGCACATCAAAATAGAAAGCTGGCAAGTAGGATCTCTAAATACACAAACAAACACACAAACACACACACACACATATATATATCTATATCTATATATATATATATATATATGTGTGTGTGTGTGTGTGTGTGTGTGTGTAAATATATAAATATATGTATGTGTGTGCGCGCAAATCACCTGAATGCATGTGCCGAGAGTATCCATGTGGTCTCTAGTTTACGGTTTCACATTCACAAAAGATTTGAAGCTTATGGTGCTATTCTTACAATTTTAAATGTAAATGAATCTGCTCATGAAGTTCGTATACTTAGTTTGAATTCAATTGCTGCTTTTGATCGAGTTATTCATGAGGTCCTTGCTTTCAAACTTGGTGCAACAAATATGAAGCCTTAATCTGGATTAGTTTGGACGTACCGATTTTCAAAAAAACTTCAGTTCGCGAAATAATTTTTCGGCGAAGGCCATATGCGCTATACCTCATCCCAACTTTTGTTAAGGCATAAGCACCTAAGTGGAGTCTGTGGACCCTTTCTTAATATTACTATCGAAGTTTTGACTAATTTATCACAAAGATTAGTTGTTAATAAGCACCTTAGTTGACTACAGGGATTTAATATCTCGATGTTCCCCAAGGTAGTATCTGTGACCTGTTTCATTTGAATTATGTACAGATGGTAATTAGGTTGACCACAAAAACAAGCGTCTTTCTTACGCAGATGATACTACTTTCCTTGCATAGATTACATCGTCTGAATGTATAGCATCTCTGAAGATAAACTGTGCTCCAGATAGTTTTCAGGATAACAGGAAAACTGCATTTACGTTTCTTCATTTATTATTTAGTGTCGACACGCGTTTCGCATCACTTTCTTTTTACCAGACTCTTCTTCAGGACTGCATTGGTTGAGTGAGGGAATTGCACTTTAATGTAAAGATTACGGTAGTGAAAAATTTAAGATACAAAAATATTAGGAAACTCCAAAATTAATTACCAAATATTGATAAATGAAAGCTTTAAAATTGTTTGAAATAATAAAAACGAGATCAATTTCGAAATAAAAAAGAAAAGATTTTTCACATGGCCTCACAGAATTTCATGACCGATCTCATAAGGCCCAACCACACCCCCCCCCCCTTTATTCATAGAAGCTTGCAATTCCATTTTTGCAATAAGATTGATGACGGTTCTTCAGAAACGTAATCTCTCGTTCAAAGCAGACTAATTAGTGAAGCTTACTCGCTCGCTCATTGCAGAGACAATGCAGTAGCATCGAGCCACAATTTGTCATAAGGAAAGGCACTGCTCCATATGGAATCGAATCCAAGATCAATGCAGGTCAGAAACCTAAATTTCTGAGGGGCGAGTAAGCTTTACAACTAAGTCTGCTTTGACCATGAGATGATGTTCCTGAAGAATCGACATCAACCCCATTACTAAAATGGAATCATAAGCTTCGTTGAATATGGGGTCAACCATGGAATTCTGTGAAGTTTTGTGAAAATTCATTTATGTAATTTAAAACTGATCTTAAACTTTTTTCATTTCAAAGAATCATAAAGCTTTCATTTATCAATATTTGTTAATTAACTTTTTAGTTTCCAAATATTTTTTGTATCTTAAAGTTTTCACTTAATCAATGTAGTCCTGATGAAGAGTCACGTAAATGCAGTTTTCCTGTTATCCTGAAAACTATCTCGGGCACAGTTTGTCCGCACCATTCATATATATATATATATATATATATATATATATATATATATATATATATATAGATAGATGGATAGATAGATAGATAGATATACAGTAGATATATATATATATATATATGTGTGTGTGTGTGTGTATATATATATATCTATATATATATATGTGTATATATATATATATATATATATATACATACATATATATATATATATATATATATATATATATATATATATATATATATATATATATATCTATATATATATATATATATATATATATATATATATATATATATATATATATATATATATATATATATATATATATATATTTATATATATATACATATATATATATATATATATATATATATATATATACTGTATATATAATGTATGTATGTATATGCTGTACACCTATTTGCAAAAGCTAAAAGCTACAAGCAAAAGGGGCAGAGTATGGAATGAGAATGGGGAAGTAAAGAATAATCTAAAGAGAAATAATATAAAAAGTATAACAGGCTAAGATAAATAACATTATTGGATAGATAATAAACAGATAAACAATGGAACGAGACTTAAGTCAACCTGCTCAATAAACAACCGTTTGCACCAAGCGTGAACTTCTGAAGTTGGCCACCGACTCATATCGTTTTGGAAAATCATTCCACAATTTGGTAACAGACTAAAACTTCTAGAATACTGTGTAGTATAAAGCCTTACGAGGAACAAGAAAGACTGCTAGAATCAGCTACATACTAATAATACTGTGCTTGGACTTGGATGTTACAATATGAGAAGATTTCAGAATAATATCTAGATTAGAAATAATGAATCTGATAGAATTCGAGAATTATTTAAACTGTTTAAAATGAGAGTTAACTGCAGAAAAACAGGCAGGAGAATAATTTTCAAAACTTGGCAAAATAAAAGATTACAAACATTACCTCAAAGTAGGTAGTCACCGATTAGCTTGAATTTTTTCCCTAATGTGCCAGTATTTTGAGGTTTATAATTGAAGAACAGTGAATATGCAATTACGAAAAATACCCAAAACTTTAGTAAGTTGCAGTAGAAGTTGGAGTAGAAGAAACAATATCAATGAAAATATCTTAGTTGGGAGGATTCGATGTTCTAGACCTACTAAAAAACATTCTTTAAATTTTGCATCCCTCATAATTGGCACTATATACTACTTCTAGTTGGATTTTTGCCAAGGAATTCAGCAACCACAGACGATGCGATCTATGCAAAGAAAGTAGTATCATCTGCATAAGAAACAAGCTTTTATATTTTTTTTTTTTCGGTCAACCTTATTACCATCTGTATATGATATCAAAGTCTAACATCAAGGATACTACTTTGGGGAACATCAGGGATTCTATGAAGTCACTAAGGTGCGTATTAATAACTAATCTTTGTAATCAATTAGTCAAAAATGCGATGATAATATTAAGAACGGACCCAAGATTCAAAGTTTTAAAACAAGAACCTAACGAACAACACGATCAAAAGCAGCAATTGAATACAAACTAGGTATGAGAACTTCACGACTACATGCAATGGATTTCTTTACATTTGAAATTGTAGGGATAGCATCATAAGCTTCAAAACTTTTGGGAAAGTGAAACAGCATACCACGCCCACATTCATCCAATAGAATAACATTTCCATGTCACCATTAAGTACACAAGCTACCTTGTGAAGAGTAAAAAATTATCTGGGGGCTAAAAAAAACTGCCGTTTTACCAAAAAAGGTAAAAACAAAGGAAAATACCATTTGGATCTATAACTCCATTAGTTTAAAAGCTGAATAAAAGATTTTTAATCTAGCTTCAGGAATAAAGGAATACGGCAGATTGAGTTTTTATTGTTCTGTTTACTGTTAAACGCATCAGCCAAAATATCACCATAAATTTGATTAGTGAAGGTATCATTTGTGTGACACAAGCTAAGATATTGGAGTTACGTATAATTTAATGCAATTTGTATTTATTCAATACTATCATACTTTATTCGGTATATAATAGAATCTCTTTTAAAAATTAAACGGAAACTCTATTCCGAATATGGCAGAAATGCCTGATCGAAACTGGACAGGAAATTTAACAGAAATTACATACTTTGGCAGCAATTCTCTACTCCGAATTGAAAGGAAACTTGTATCTGACTATATTACTCAGAAAGCCACTTTCATCCACATTCACTTCAAAGGAAATAAATCTTTGGACTGATGCATTTGGTGATTCATGTGGTCCTGATGTAACAGCCTTTTCCTCTATCTATCATCTTGATAGATAGAGGAAAAAGCATCTGGTATGGATGGTGTGAAAGCTGAGATGTTGAAGGAAGGGGGTGTGACTGTACTTGAATGGTTGGTGAGATTGTTTAATGTGTGTTTTGTGTTGTCAATGGTACCAGTAGATTGGGTCTGTGCATGTATTGTACCACTATATAAGGGTAAGGGAGATGTGCATGAGTGTTGTAATTCAAGAGGTATTAGTTTGTTGAGTGTAGTTGGAAAAGTGTATGGTAGAGTACTGATTAATAGGATTAAGGATAAAACAGAGAATGCAATCTTGGAAGTACAGGGTGGTTTTAGAAGAGGTAGGGGTTGTATGAATCAGATTTTTACAGTTAGGCAGATATGCGAGAAATATTTAGCAAAAGGTAAGGAGGTGTATGTTGCGTTTATGGATCTGGAGAAAGCATATGATAGAGTTGATAGGGAAGCAATGTGGAATGTGATGAGGTTATATGGAGTTGGTGGAAGGTTGTTGCAAGCAGTGAAAAGTTTCTACAAAGGTAGTAAAGCATGTGTTAGAATAGGAAATGAAGTGAGCGATTGGTTTCCGGTGAGAGTGGGGCTGAGACAGGGATGTGTGATGTCGCCGTGGTTGTTTAACTTGTATGTTGATGGAGTGGTGAGAGAGGTGAATGCTCGAGTGCTTGGACGAGGATTAAAACTGGTAGGCGAGAATGATCATGAATGGGAGGTAAATCAGTTGTTGTTTGCGGATGATACTGTACTGGTAGCAGACACAGAAGAGAAGCTTGACCGACTAGTGACAGAATTTGGAAGAGTGTGTGAGAGAAGGAAGTTGAGAGTTAATGTGGGTAAGAGTAAGGTTATGAGATGTACGAGAAGGGAAGGTGGTGCAAGGTTGAATGTCATGTTGAATGGAGAGTTACTTGAGGAGGTGGATCAGTTTAAGTACTTGGGGTCTGTTGTTGCAGCAAATGGTGGAGTGGAAGCAGATGTACGTCAGAGAGTGAATGAAGGTTGCAAAGTGTTGGGGGCAGTTAAGGGAGTAGTAAAAAATAGAGGGTTGGGCATGAATGTAAAGAGAGTTCTATATGAGAAAGTGATTGTACCAACTGTGATGTATGGATCGGAGTTGTGGGGAATGAAAGTGATGGAGAGACAGAAATTGAATGTGTTTGAGATGAAGTGTCTGAGGAGTATGGCTGGTGTATCTCGAGTAGATAGGGTTAGGAACGAAGTGGTGAGGGTGAGAACGGGTGTAAGAAATGAGTTAGCGGCTAGAGTGGATATGAATGTGTTGAGGTGGTTTGGCCATGTTGAGAGAATGGAAAATGGCTGTCTGCTAAAGAAGGTGATGAATGCAAGAGTTGATGGGAGAAGTACAAGAGGAAGGCCAAGGTTTTGGTGGATGGATGGTGTGAAGAAAGCTCTGGGTGATAGGAGGATAGATGTGAGAGAGGCAAGAGAGCGTGCTATAAATAGGAATGAATGGCGAGCGATTGTGACGCAGTTCCGGTAGGCCCTGCTGCTTCCTCCGGTGCCTTAGATGACCGCGGAGGTAGCAGCAGTAGGGGACTCAGCAGTATGAAGCTTCATCTGTGGTGGAAATGTGGGAGGTTGGGCTGTGGCACCCTAGCAGTACCAGCTGAACTCGGCTGAGTTCCTGGTTAGGCTGGAGGAACGTAGAGAGTAGAAGTCCCCTTTTTTGTTTTGTTTCTTGTTGTTGTCGGCTACCCCCCAAAATTGGGGGAAGTGCCTTTGGTATATGTATGTATGTATCATCTTGATCTGTTTAATTACCCATCTTATACGAGACACTTATTGCGACGCCAACCCTATAATTCATTTTTTTTTTTTTTTTTTTTTTTTGTGATCTTGCCTTGCCGCAAAATTATGATAAAAGTGAAAATGTGGGTGTGGATATTAATCAAAGAGAAATATTATTCAATATGTGAAATGTTAATCTGATATATAGCTATGTTACAATTAAATGATTTTTATCTGCATTGATATTGTTATTATTATAATGTCTTGTTTCATTCAATCACTCGTCAACTAACGATATGTAGTTGCAAGTTACAGACATTGTACATAATCACAGTTACCTTCCTCTGTCTATAGACACGTCATCTTTATCTAAATGTCAACTGAAAAGGATAATGCAAAATAATCCCCCATGCTGAAAAAAGGAAGGAATTATTATTATGTTCACCGTTTAAAGTTAGCGAGTCCTCTAGTAATTCTTAAACTCCGAACGCGTATTTTTCATTGACTCTTGAAGTTACTCTATTTCACCTACGCGTTTTTTTTATCTGTTTCATTTGAGATGAGACTATCTTATCTGGATGAATATTAAAAAAATCAACAATAGAAAAATTATTAGATGACACGAAAACTTATTCTAGGCGAATTGTTGGTCGATATATGCACACAAAACTTAGGGAAAACTATCTTTATTTTTCATGATCTTTATTATAGAAATATTTAATCTTCTTTCTTTCTATTCCCCACAGGACTGTGAAAATTCATCCAAACTTAACATAAATAGAAAAGATTAAAAAGAAAATATTTATAGAACTTTCGCTGATATAAATCCTAAACATGAGGGTAACGACAAAGTGTCTCTGCACTTGCGCAATAACGCTAGCTATGGCTTGTGCCGTGACGTCAGCGGTAGCGCAAAAGAACCTGCCAAGACCATTGGCCGGTAGTGACGTCATCAGGAACAGTGCCGTTCTGAACGAAGGCAAACGTTATGGAAGCTCCGTGAGGAACGACGTGAGGCGATACGACGCCACCCCTTCAATGCAGGTGTCCGATGGCCACCGTCTGATCACGCGCGCCCTCTGGAGGATATTCGATGCTCTCATGCAGAAGAAGGATCACTCGCAGCTCTACAGCAGGATGACCTTTGTGGAGGAGGCCCTTAAGAAGATGATCTCTGTGGATTCACAACTCGAGGATGAGATCGACAAGCTAAAGGTGAGTTGATCGAAGCTTGGAATGTACTGTCCCGAGTCCTAAAGATCAGTTTATTAAGCGATCACCTCTCGAAGCAGGCTTAGGTTAAAGTATCAAACTTCATCTAAAACACAAATAAAACTTATTTTACAGTGAACGACAGGAATTACGAGAATATCATGATGATTGTTAAATGTTTGAATGAGAGAGTCATAGACAAATTACAGTGTATCTAGCGGAAGGGGATGATTGGAAAACAATGAGCTGGAAGTTCGGAACGAAAGAAATTGTCATTGAATCTTCATACTTAACTGTCAACAACATAATTTTCAAAATGAGAAAAGCGTTGTGGTGGAACAGACATACTCATAGACCTAGCACTCTCCTATTGGCTCAGAAGAGGTATGGCAATACGAAAGCACTGGGTCAAATATTCGTTGAGCTGAGCCTTCCGCTAGCTCAGTGAGAACAGTATATATATATATATATATATATATGTGTGTGTGTGTGTGTGTGTGTGTATGTATAATTTAAAAAAAGGCCATATGTTTTAATATATTAAAGTTTGGATTCTCTTAAAGACCTCAGGATCAGAGCCCCAGGCGAAATCCCTCAAAGACTATAGTATCTGACTGGCCGGGTTTCGAACCCTGGTCCAGGATACTTGTATGACAGTGACTTTACCACTTAGCCACGTGTGTGTCTATATATAATATATATATATATATATATATGTATATATATATATATATATATACATATATATATATATATATATATATATATATATATGTATGTATGTATATATGAAATTAAATTTTTATCTATGTATTCATATATATATATATATATATATACATAATAGGATATATACATATACTAATATATATGTACTTATCTAATAGTATGTATATATACAACAATAATATATAAGGGTTATATATATATATATATATATATATATATATATATATATATATATATATATATATACGTGTGTGTGTGTGTGTGTGTATATATATGTATATATATATATATATATATATATTGTGTGTGTGTGTGTGTATATATATATATATATATATTTATATATATATATATATATATATATATATATATATATATATATATATATATACTAATTCATACCGTTTCTAATCCACTGCAGGACAAAATAGCACGAATACGACTAGACTTAGGACAAAAGATATCTATGAACACTGCCACGTATGAGACACTAACCAACCACTATCCTTAGATGTCGAACACTTGTAAAAAACTGAATACGGTCAACTCCAAGAATTTATAAGGGCAAAGACTTAGTCAATGGAATAAAAGAGCACTAAAAATTGTATAAAGTAAACAGTTAGCTTTGAAAGTTCATCCCAAACACCTCTTGACATATTGACTACAAGAGGCAAATATCGCGATTCATGATGCATATATGACGGACTTCGATAGTAACCAGGGTTGCCAGGATTTGTAAATAAAAAAAGGCCAACTTCTAATTGACCGCAGCTTTAAAAGGCCAACCCATTGGTACAAAAAGGCCAAATATATAGTATTTAAGGTCTGTCTTTTTTCATATTACGTTACTATCTCAGCATTTTAAATTTTCATAAGAAATACGCTCAGCATTGTATTTTTCCGCTTAACTACGAAAATGATATTCAAGAAGGTTAGGGTGCGCCAAGTAGGGTTGAAATAAAAAAAAATGCTAAAGAATTCATATAGATAACATCCATCCCCTCTGGCACGGATATGTACCATTTTTTATGACCAATCAACAAAAAGTAAATTATAAAGTAGAGGGAACGTGAATCAAAGTCTGTTCAAGACACTAAGGTCCTACAAGGAAGCTCGGATTTGTCCTTCAGGTTGGATGACAGTTTCCCATGGCTAGCCAAGTAGTTTTTTTTTTCTGAATTTTCCTTTGAGATAATTTTTCCCATGGTTTCTCCATAAAAAAAACTATAAAATTATTTTAATTCTGCTAGGTACGATTATATCCATAGGTAAAGAAACTTGCATTGGTTATTAAGGTGTGACGGAGCTATGTTATGATATATAAATATACAGTTATACCATTTAGTATAATAAAAGAGTACAAAAATACATATTTCACATAAATCAATGTAGCTTACCACAATTTTGGCGACGTGTATTCACTTAAAACAAAGAGTAACATGAAACATTACTGACAGTCGTTTTGATAGTGTTTATTTCTACCCAGTAGAATAGGGAGTAACTAATCCAAGGTGGTAGACTATATTTTAAGTACTGTTTCTCAAAATTATATGCAAATATCTAACTGTGTATGTCTATTACTATATCCATATAAAACATATGAATCACCAACAACAAGTTTATCATGAGTCCAATTTGGTTTGTTTTTGCTTTTTCATTAGCAAATTCACATTGGTTTTCTTTTCGCCATTTCCTTCAATATTCTGCTCTTTCTTTCCTTCTTTTTTTTCCACTTCTTTCCTCCAGTCGACAAATCCGATTCTCTCCTTTAATCCCGTTTTAGGCTCACTTAAGTCATGACCGGCGACACCTAATCTCCAATCTTACCTGTCATTTATCCTACTTTCAAGGAGAATCCAGCCATTTATATCATTATCCAATCCACTCACCCCTGGCTTCACCCTCATACTTGAATCTGTCAGGGTATGGAGAGCGTGGGTATCAATCAAATGGCCTCTCCACCCAATCTCAGGTCACTTCTTAAACCGAAATACTGCAACAGCGCCTGCTTCAGGAAGGCTCTTGGATGACGTGACACAAAAAGTAAACATAAAAACTCAAACATATTCACGTAAAATGTATCTTCATCCCGAGGAAATTGTTAGACGATGTACCAGTAATTATATTTTGGAAAAATGTGATATTAGATAACCAATGCCCAATCCGACAAGCTGGTTTGTATATAAAATACGATCTGCAAAAATTACCGCACGCTTCAGAGAGATTGCAAACAACCAAAGGAACAGGGTGAAATGAGAAAAAAAAATCT
>NC_090725.1:142277222-142279722 GCF_036898095.1 Palaemon carinicauda
TGTCAATTCCTTCTAACTTTGGTTTCTAGAATGAGAAAAAATGATTAAGGATTGGAATAATGTCGGGTGATACATACTGTATATATATTAGCATTGATATGGCTATGGGTTGTTGTGTGTATATATATATATATATATATATATATATATATATATATATATATATATATATATATATTCCTTCATACATGTACGTGTGTTTCATCCCTATTCACGTGGTTTTTTATATTTTTGCTAAACATTCACTCTACTACCATATTTACTACCATACAGAAATCATATACGATAATAGTTTCAAACTCAGCCGAGAATATATCTTTATCCTGTGAGTTTAAAACATCAACATAGTGGATAACTCACTCACTGCAACTACGTATCAAAAAAAAAAAAAAAAAAAAAAAAAAAAAAGAGGGCGGGTAGGCTCTAGTCCTGGCCACGGTAGTTACACATATACAGTACATAATTCAAGTTTTTCCATGTTTCAAATAAACCGCAAATGCCCTTCAATATCACATTCGCTCTGCAATGGGATCTCGGACCGATAGAGAAATTCCTTCAACGATAAATATCTCTGCCCGGCCAAGGATTCGAACTCAAACGCGGATGAAAATATGTGTAAACAGTAAGTAAGACTTAACCCATCCGGCTGTAAAGAGATACGAGTAGTCTCTGATTGCTGAATTCAATCCTATCGAATTCAGGATTTGTACTTGGAATAGAAATCGACCCCTCCACTATTACAGCTAATTGCTTAGGTTAACACTTAGCCGTTTTAGATAATAATGTCAATAACGCTTGTGATTTTCAATTCTTTCTCGTACAATACCTTTTATTCAGATTTGAAGAAAAAGTGCCTTTCAGTCTCTGGCCGAAGAGGCAATGTAAAGAGGAATGCACAACCAAAATGCCTTACAAATTACCTGCATAAACTAGTCCTTTGTGAACCAATAAAAATAACACGACCGTGAAAGCACAATAAAAAATAATCCACGCCTAAAAGGGAAACATTATTGAAGAAATGCCCTTTCTTAAAAGACTAAAGCCAATGGAAAATTCAAGAAAAAGCGATAACAATATTTTTCATAAAACGTCTCCTCAATTCTCAATTGAATAACAAGGAATTCTTCTTCTTCATCTTTCGTCAGACCATATCACGAGAACGTTGCAGAACTTGCACATGTCAACCAAAGCAACGAATATAAATCTAACACTTGGATTTTTCGGATTTAAAAACAACAATTGTTCAAAAATAACTATCCTAATTGTATTTCGTCATGAACGGACTATGAAGTTTTAGAATATCTGGTATGAAAAGACAGTATTTCCACCAAAAAGACTAAAACTAACCTACGTACAATAATGGCTCCATTACTGTCATTAAAATGTGAATTAGAATCCGCCAGATTGTGCATATTTCGGAGGAATGAATTGACAGCATCAACTCAGAATAACCTGAAATAAGCTTAATTCTAACTATTCTTTTCATAACAAACGGAATCAGAACTATCACAGACATTCGACTCGAGGATCATTCCCACACACTATTCATTCTTTGAATGTGGAATTCTGAAGCTTTCTCCCTAATTCACGAGCAATTTACCCAGCCTCTTCAACCTTTAAGTTTCTTTTCATTGACGAAGAAAATGACATTTATAACATCCCTTTCTTACTCAGACCGAATTTGGGCAAGTACCATCTTAAGCCATATTTCTTTTGAAACTAAAAAATAAAAGCAATGCCACAAATTTCTCTCAGGTTGTCCCTGACGCGAGTTACTGACTTCATGCTTTTGCAAGCGATGTAAAAGGCCTCTTTATGAAGGTTCCTTAACGGTGCTGCTGGACACTCACTGGGGTCGGTGACTCAGCTGATCTTATAAGTGCAATTTATTTCTTTTCTGGAGAATAATATGTGCGTCACATACACAGACGCACATATACACGGAATGTCGAAAAAAGAGGGCTAAGATGACTTACGAAAGACCCTGCAATCATTCTAACTGTTGAGACGTGTTACAGAAGATGTTGTTGGTTTTATACTCTTCCATTGTTTCAACTGCTGATGAAAGAAGCAGTGCAATGAGTGTTGGAAAGCTTAAAAAGGTGTCACCCGCTGCAGAACATCTTTTTATAGCATGATGAGGTGTGACACCACATGCTCCCGCGTAATCATACTCAAAACAAATATAACCTTATACGGACCAGGAGAACGGTAAAGAACTAACTTTCTCATTATTCATCTGGTCCGTCACCGGAGTTTACTAGCAGAGCATTGTTTCCTTGAAATTGCACGATTGAAAAAATACTGTACAAATTCCAGGCAGTCAAAATGACCATAGAAAAATATATGAACAATTACACGTTAGCTCTAACTCACAAACAATCTCTTTTATTGCAGAATAGGTCGTGTTACGTTAGAGCAAAATTATTCAAAATTTAAAAACAATAATAACATAACTTCCCTTAAAATTGAACAATTGTCAATGAATCATTTTGCTTCA
>NC_090725.1:142289722-142314722 GCF_036898095.1 Palaemon carinicauda
ATATGCAAATTTTTTATCGTGTAAAACCAGGTGAACAGACCTTGAAAACATTTCGGCAAGCCCGAAGGACGAAATGTTCTGAACCCGACTGACAGCTCTAATCCTAGACAAACACAGAGATAACACTAATTGAGAGAGAGAGAGAGAGAGAGAGAGAGAGAGAGAGAGAGAGAGAGAGAGAGAGAGAGAGAGAGAGAGAGAGAGAGAGAGAGAGAGAGCAAGCTTTATGGTTTTCGCAATTATCGTCTCTGCTTTTTATGATGCTTGTTTAATCATAGATATTTGAATTATTTACCTTTATTATCATATGGTGCTTACCAATACAATAATTAACAAATACCCCCCATACAGTCGCACTTAGACTCCCTCTTCATACTACAGTAGGTTCAATAGAATTTTGAATTAGGCAACTCTGATCGGCCACACTTGATTCGGTATCATTCTTAACAGCGAGCCAATCAAGTGTTAGAATGGCAATGACGTCATGAAGTGGCGACTTCAATCTTGATGTGAATGGATTCAATGTCTTGTTGCAATCCCGCTTCTTTCAATTATGCAACCTTCGTTAGAACACTTTGCTTATTTCCCCAGTTCTTGCATCTTAATTTGTTGAAGAGGCAAGGGTTAGCAATTATAAAAGGTATCCGCTTTTTTAATAACCACATCTGGACAGATTGCCATATGATAAAAGGACTAAATAAAAAAAAAAGGAATAAAACAATGATATCTATAAAAGACATGGATACGCCTTTAGGAATCATATAACAATAAAAAATATGAATGCATAGGAATCCTTATAATACATGAGAAAAATAAAAAAGACAAGGATATGCAAATTCTTGGAAAATGATAAATTTTACTCATGATACTCGGCTTTCAGTGTCACTGAGAGAGAGAGAGAGAGAGAGAGAGAGAGAGAGAGAGAATCTCCGATCCTTAAAGTAGTTTAACTTTAACCAATAAAATCAAATACAGAAAATCAGGACAAAATAACACATGCCTTGTCCAGGAACAAAATATAACTAATACATATTTTTGAACTAAAAAAGATAAAAACTTCCAACAAATTTAGGCATTCTGTATATTTTAAATCAAAATAGATAAAATGATGAGGATCTATCATTACACAATAGAATGAAAAACTCTAGAGATGCATGAGCATCCAGACTACAGTATTAAAAAGAAAAGGATATTTTACTTGAAACCCAATGTTAAAGGAAAAGATATGTAAAGAAAACTTTTGGGGATTGAACAGAGTGCCTCAACACACGACACGAACAATTGAAATTATATTGAAGGCAGTCAATTACACTGAGTGTAAGATTCTTCACTAACAAATTACTATCTAAAAGTTATAAAAAAAAAACGTGAACAAAGAAAGAGAGGGAGAGCCCTCGACGGAGCGCAGGGCAACAAGGATGCTAAATATACAAGTCACGTGACAGTCGCAGAATTGGAGACGATGAAAAAGTACCGCTCCACAAATGATAAGGCAGCGATAACGCCGGGTTGTAAATGGGATATTAAATGATCACTTTATTGCACCGCAGATAAAGAAAAACTTGCTTACTACTACACTTCGATGAAAGACTAACTTTTCGTTAAACTACATCGCGGAAATCGTCTTTATTATATGCCTTTTATTTACTTGCAGGATCGGGTCTTCACAAGCAATTATTAGACCTAATATTAACACAAAAGAATACCCCCTTTCGAACTTCTCTTCTTAAACTACACTGAAGAGAATATTCATGATTTTTTCTACGTTATGCTGATTCTCTATACAGGGGGTGGTTCCACTAGAAAATAACAGATCAGTGCTAGATTTTAAAATTGCTTGCATAATCATGGATGAACCCTCAGTGCGGAAAGCATCCACAATGTCAGCTCATTTGCAGTACACCGAACACCCCGTCACACAACTTTGTATTGTGCACACTATCTCGCTTCCAGGATGTTATGGTAAAGGTAGAGGTCTCTGGTTTCAGTTCTAGTATCATCAGAATAGATACCCACCAGAACGCCAGCCTCCCAAACCCAGCAGTATCCTCCCCAATAAAAAGCTTAAATTCATAGTTTCGGGCTGGGATCGATCTGCTACCATGCGAATGCTAGGCGAACATGTTACCAATATACTTTACACTATTTTTTTTATATCACTTCTTAGGTTTACTTCTTATTATCTCCCTGATACTTTCAAACTGTATACAGTATGTATATTATCAAGTATTCTCTCCGCATGACTTTAGTATTTCCAGACGCTCTGGTGTCACTTTTGACAATTCCCTCTCTGTATCGTCACATTTATTACCCTTCAATTGATAATAAAAAAAATAAAAAAAACATTATTTCTGGTACATAAACTTTTTTTTGTCAACATGTAACATCCCCATTTCACTTGCACATAGGAGAGTTAGATCAGGAACATCCTCGTACATTCCAACATAAGGTTTCAACCACATCCCAAACCTCTTCGCTCATCAAGGTTTACCTAGCCTGCGACTCACCTCTTCTCTCACCCTACCGTATCTGAAATCTTTCTTGCTGAATAACAGACCTGTGCAACTTTAGCTTATTGCTTCCATTTTCCAAAAGCCCATATCATCTTCCCAATTCTCATTTACCATCAATCTCACTCAGTTTCCTTTTCTTGCAAATGTTTCACATGGCAACCCTTTCCATCCCTCCCTCTTTCTTAACTACCACACGTCGGTTTAGGCAATTTGTGGGAGATCGTTGTTTTCAAGGTGGTTGCTGTGATATATATATATATATATATATATATATATATATATATATATATATATACATATATATATATATATATATATATATATATATATATATATATATATATATATATATATATATATATTTATATATACAGTATATATCTATATATAATATAGATATATATAATATATATATATGATATATATATATATATATATATATATATATATATATACAGAATTGTCAGAATTTCACAAGACTCTGCTCTTAATCAAATAACTAGTGTAATCGGAAAACAATAATCTCCCACAAAATGTCCAAACAGACGTGTGATAGTTAAGAAAGAGGGAGGGGTGGAAAAGGTTGAATCTGTGTATGTGTGAATATGACTATTTATCCGTTTATGACGGGTCGCGTACACTAGTTATTTGATAAAGAGCACAGCCTTGTGAAATTCTGACAATTTTGTTTTTATATATTACAAGTGACTCTTTATTATATAGAAAGATTCCCCAAATGTTTTTAAACTGTTTTATTTATTTATTTTTTTCTTCTTAATGCAACAGTTGATGTTGTATGTGGAGATTCACAGAACGACCTGGGGTTACTGGGTCTGCATTAAATTAAATCAAAGAAATTATCTTTTTTTCTTTGACTTTTTCTTTTTCCGTCTGGTATTTTTCTCGCCTCTCCCTTCCCAGCAGTTTCTACCCCACAATTACTTTCATACTGTGTAATTAAAGTCTTACATGAGTACTGTGCTCTCTCTCTCTCTCTCTCTCTCTCTCTCTCTCTCTCTCTCTCTATTGAAAGTGAATCGTATGCCATGTCTTATCTGATATTCTCACTCAGATACTGTTTTCAGATTTTGCTTTAAAATCGCAACTTTTCTATACCTAAGCAACTCTTATAAATATGAAAAAATCGAACATTAAGCATTATGCACGTATCTACTTGTTCCTGCCAGCGCACTAGAGAGAGAGAGAGAGAGAGAGAGAGAGAGAGAGAGAGAGAGAGAGAGAGAGAAAGTGGGTGTGTGTTTCTCTGTATTAAGATAAAACATCTTGCAAGATTTTCCTAAGAATTCCTATTACAAAGCCAAAACAATGAAGATGACTAATTGTTTTTGCGTAATAGTTGTGAAAATTTCTCTCGGTCTGCTGTTGAGGGGCATTCAATTGAATTATCCACCCTCCGAGAGAGTTTTTGTTTCCTTTCCCACGAAGAACTCTTCTTCAGACAACAACGACGAATGAGCGACTGTATTTTGTTTATATGGCTAACTGCAAACAACAGGGATCGTGCACAGCGTTTGCGGATAACCGAATAACAATTCAGTCATTATTTCACAGTCCATTTTTGTTCACAGTACTATCTTTGTTTGGGGACCTTGAGACATCCTGAACAGAGGCTGCCTTAGCAAGACGACAAAGAAGAACATCACAACAACATGATGTGTGGAATGAATGCTATTACAAAAAAAAAAAAACATACATGAGGGTATTTGCGATATTGGCATACGATCCCAGAGGAATACGAAGGAAGAATGCTATAACAATATTATATCGTGTTGTGATGAATTTACATTACAAGCCTTTTCCACTCGGAGAGACTATTTTGGATGCCATACTCGGCCATCAGAGGGTATAAGAACCAATAACTTGGACCAAAGAATAGGTTTTGTCCATCATCCAACTAGGTGTCAGTGGCCGCGTCCTGCTCCCTGAGGAATGAAAGCTTCCTGGTTCGACGGTATTAGAGAAAGCGTGTGTGTGTGCAAGAAGTGCCCTGGCCAAACCGTTTGTCATTACGAATCATGAAAACAGAAATGTTCTTATGCTACTCGAGGACACCAGTAGGTGCAAGGAATGATATGCGAACAAAAATAAACTCTAACCTTAGGAAATTATTGGAATTTGACAAAAGTCGGGTCTAATTTCTCTCAGAAACTAGTTAACACAAGCTTATAGTGTTCTTAACTCGAATGCAGACTGGATCATATCTAGTCGGTAACCAAACCCCATTGAGTAAAATCAAGACGTTTTAGAACTAGCATGTGATAGTGATTACCTTTGACTACCTCAGAATAACAAGTATCTAAATGATGAAACTAACAAACACAACCTTGTAAAGTTTGATCAACTGCAATTCATAAACACAGTCGTGATAACCTTCAGAATCCGGAAAATGAACAAGCATCATCCTTAGTAATTCAATTAATGATATTTACCTAATCTCTCTCTCTCTCTTCTCTCTCTCTCTCTCTCTCTCTCTCTCTCTCTCTCTCTCTCTCTCTCTCTCTAATTTATCCCGTTAAACCAAAGTAGACCTACTCTTTTGTCACAACATAAACACTTCCTTCCATCATAACAAAAATGGCTTTCCCTGAAATACGAGCACTTTATGCCAAATATAAGGACTTTCTACTTGAAAAAAAAAGCCTTCTTTCGACAAATATAATCACATCTTCCCGACAAGTAAGAACAATCATTGTTCCCGCCAGAGTATTATTAACTTCTTCGCTGTACCCTGTGGATAAAGATCGGCCTTCCATCTGCATTTTCCTCACGAAACCCGCAAACAGAAGGGCGCCTTCATTTCTCTCTATAATTCCTGGGAGAACAGAGTAGGATGACCGGCGCTGGCTTGCGGCGCCGAAAGGATGTCTGGGGGTCGAAGGAGTCATCCGTTAGGAGATCCATATCATGGTATTTCGGGCGCGATGCTCTTTAGATTCCTTCCCAGTAAAAGGGGCTGGTGGCTGCCTTTACATTCAACCATTCAAGTGTGTCTGGTACAATGAGATTTTTAGAAATTCGGCTATCCATGGCTATCTCAATAGACCTCGGTGTAATCTTATTCTTTACCTAAAATAAAACAGCAATAATATGAATCTGAATTATCATTATGAATATAATTCCTATTATCATTATCATAAATTTTAACCGATACTGAAAGATCTCTAAAATAAATTTCAAAAGAACAAAAAATAAAAAGTAATATACAAGGGAAGATCCATGTGCAGAACCGATTTCTCCATTTAAGTGATAACTTCACGAATTATTTCCAAATATCCCAACTTCTCATGATTAAAAGTCAATGACATTTATTGGGCATCTCAGTTAAGCATCTAATTATTTGATAATATAGCTGGCCGATCATATGCTTGGTTGTGATGTTAACCTTATCATCAATCTCTCTAATGTAAACATCTGATATAAGATTTAACGAGGTTTTACTGTAGGATGCGTAGGTGATAATGCAGAATTCACATTCTGCCTCTTCATCTACGAAGATTACTTTTGTTTACATTCAATCAATTTAGAATCTAAAAATCATTACAGCAATGGAATTTTACTTTTCATAAGTCAATCGCAATGCACAAACACAGAGTAACGCATCGAAAATAAAAGCTTTTAATGCAAGGAATAAAATTGTTGGCAGGTATCAATTGACACAATCGTTCCCTTGGAACTAAGCCTCGCTAATTCTTGGTTATATTCAGCCTTTACGCAGCCATCATTCCATCTGTTGTCATTGCTACTCTGTTAGGTTTGGCAACTGGAATCATCTTGCGACTTTTTTCAACCGATAATATAAAGATTGGCGTTTCTAACTCTTAAGAAATAAACCAGTCAACTCTTGTACTTTTCCAAAAAGAATGAAACCTAAAAATAATATATTCAGAACTAAATCCGTTATTCTGTCGAGAGATTATTCAAGAAAGGCAAACTTCAGTCAATCACATTTTCTCATGCAAATTTATCGAACAATAACTCATAAAGCCTACAAAGTGAGAGATCCTTTGCACGAATCATTTGGAAAGAAGGTTAATGTGCTGTTAAACATAGGGGAAAACTGAAGCTTATTGAAGGTGATGAACGTATCTAACATTAGAGCACAAGTGATATGTGTGATGTATATTAAAAGCGTTGCTACATGTTTTGCAAGGGGAATTACGAAAAGGAATAATTTAGAGAGAGAGAGAGAGAGAGAGAGAGAGAGAGAGAGAGAGAGAGAGAGAGAGAATTATGACGAAAAACACTAATATTGGCACCAATAGCTACCTAGACCTCAGAAAGTTGATGCAACTTCGAAACCTATCTTAACAGCTGATGACATTCGGAAAAGGTTCCATATTCATAGCTACGTACAACTGGTATTCATAGGACACTAATTCCTTCGGAAAATTTATTAAAAGTCCTTGTCGAATTACAATTCTTTCTACGAATTAAAAATTGCACACTGAAAAAACATCCTTTACTCTACCTTTTAAACCAAAAGCGAAAATATATGACCCTGCGCAATATTTTCAAATGTCTTGTTGCTGTATATAATTTTCATGTTAATTAGCGATAGAGGTTGATAGGTAAAACGACGTATGATTTTCTGTCTTTCACTATTTCTTTTGACTATATTTTCAAGCAATTAGAAGAGCGAATACCAAGAAGTTCTGGTTCTATCTGTAGTAAACTGTTACAGCATGATTCTTCAAAGCATAAAGACAATTGTTATACTTTTAAGAGAACTTTATTAAAAGTTATCAAGGTGTTAAACATGATTTTATATTTTCGTTTGAAAACTATTTGTAATGATAATTCGGTTTGGCATATAATGAAAGTTTTACTTTCCTTTTATCTATTCAACTGTATTTCGTTGTCTCTACTGCTCTCCCCCATTATCCAGCACCGATTGGTTCTATTCTATCCCACTTACACTCATGATAAAAATCGTTTCGCGAATCAGTGAGCTTCCGTCTTGTGTATGTCTATTCTACAAGCTGGAAAACTGTGGGTAACCGTGACAGGACAAGAAGCAGGCATAAGCAAATTTGACCCTACGGCGGGAAGCAATATTGCTTCAGTAGCCTTTTATAGCACGACGAGACAAATGGGTATTCGCAATCTTTAGACAACTGTGTTCATCTCATGAACGCAAGTGGCGTACGTGAACTCGAAGCGCTGTATCAATCTGTCAAATAAAACGGCCTTGTGCATCTCTTAAGCCCAGGCACTCGAATATTTCTGAGACGTTCAAAGAAAATAAAAGACGAAGCGATTGATATTAATATCGCAGATGTCTAGAGAAATTTAAAATAATTAGTTTATACAGCTTAAGATGTAGCAGAGAGAGAAAAGAAAAATAATATAAAAATAAATTTATAAGATATTTGACATCTCGCACATGTCCTTGTGTTTATTTTTGTTAAGCCAGACAAGAACAACTGTCACAAGCCCCTGAGTTAGCATACCATGGCTACACATTTTTCATTTATCTGTCATTTTTACATCTTGAGACAAAAATACATAAGCTTACATTTCATATGGAGGGTAAAAGAATATCTTTGAGTAGTCTCAAGAGATGGTCTATTTCGCTAAATGATTTCAGGGTGTATTTAGCAAAGGCCTCGAAATAATTAAAATAAGCTTATTACTTATTATCTATATAAAACAACATTAAACAAGTTTAAATTCCTTGACACAAAAGGGCTTTAACATATTTAAATCCCCCAGGTCTTCTTTCTCTCCCTCAGAGTAGCTTACTAATCAAAGTAAAGAGCTCGAGGTATCAAAACAAACGGGACTTCTAAAATCCATCGGACTAACCAAATTCTCCCATTCTTTTAGAGAACTTTTGTTGTTCTTTCGGAATATTTGAATGATGATGTGTTGGACCTCCATCGAGAGGTGAAATGAGCGGTTATAAACGTGTCATCACTGACGGGTAATGACGGGTCCTCAGTGGCAGAATCCCTGGACGTTGATTGGTCAAATTACTGGGAAAGATCACAGTTGATTGGTCAATTGCAAGATATGATGAGGGTTTGGCAGGGATAGATCTCCTGGGTTCAAGTTGCAATAATGCATTCCATTGCAATTTCGCAGTGGGTATTTCAAGACTCTTTTAGGGCTTGTTTTGATACGCGATACTTTTTTTTTCTTTTTCATCCATCGCCTTTAAAAATATCTTTCTGGTTCTGATGAGAGAGTTTAATTGTTTTGATAGATTTTAAACGTATATAACTACTATATCATCATTGTTATTATTTATGACAAGCACGTAACTATTCTTTGACCAGAAACCACAAAGGTTAATCTTTTGACAAGGAAGCCATCTTTCACGCGTGAAGTCAGCAGGAAAATATAAGAGTAAAGTTAATTAATCAGTAAACAAACAAAAAAAAATTATATCGGTGCTACTGCTACTGCATAAGTACCATCAATGATAAACAATTTCATAACACATTCCTAACATGAATAATATCATTGGAGCAGACAAGAACGAGGCTGCGTTATCTCCTAAGGATGAGTACTGCACAGTCATTAAAAACTAAATAGCAACACGGAGTTTGAGGATGACCAGATCACGACTACAGTAAGCTGCGTACAATGGCTTGAGAGGCAGATTGCGTCCAATTCTTCACAGTACACTTGCTACTACCACAACTACAATTACTACTATTAGCACTAGTATTTTAACATAAAAGAAAACTAGAGAAGTATATGGACATGATAAATAGTTTGTACTATGAAAAATCTTCCTTTTACCAAATCAAAATTACTCTGAGATCGAGATGTATATCCTTCTGAAGGCATTTGGAATAACCTATTGGCAAAATTTCAAGAATATTTTTATTTATTTGTTCATAACTGACAAAAACGGAGTAACTGTTCAACATATTCCTGTTAGAATAAACGATTATATATTCTAAATAGAGCAATAATGTAGATTGAAACTATTAAATCCAAATAAAGGATTGACTAAAAGGATTATATGATCTATTCCACATGTCTATAGCTTTACGCTAAATTCCACAACTCCTCATCTCACATTGTATCTGGAAACCAGTCTTATTTATCTTTATAAACGTTTTCCTCGAAAAAATAAGAAGAGCTACTATTTCAAAAAGAGAAAAACACATTCAGTAATCAGTCTTGAATGCCTCCCGCGGACTTGAAGTAATTAACGATAATACGGGAGGTGTTGACATTTAGGTTCTTCGAAGGAATCTTCATGCGTAATAGTTTTCTGGGCAATCAAATTTCAAGCGTCTCTCTCTCTCTCTCTCTCTCTCTCTCTCTCTCTCTCTCTCTCTCTCTCTCTCTCTCTCTCTCTCTCTCTCTCTCTCTCTGTGTGTGTGTGTGTGTCTCTCTCTCTCTCTCATATTTAAACAATTTTTATTCACCGGTACTCGCTTGTGGTATTTGTGTCTGTTACGTAGGAAGGGAATTATACTCATTGTTTGGTTAGGGATAATTTTTTTACTGCAGTTTCTAAAATTGGATATTCACATTCTTCCCTGATAATATCAGTTTCAACACCTTGAGTAAGCTTTGAATCATTGCTTTCAATTACCATACCAATAATGAAAAATATGATAATATTGTTCAAAACTTATTTCTGTCTAAATTCAAATTTATCACAAAAACAAATGAAGGATGAAAATCTTAAATGCCCTATCTACATGAAATATAACAACTGGCATTAAGGAAAGAATGATGAAATCAATAAACTCTATGAGGTATCAAACAGTGAATGAGCTAAATATCTATCATTAAGAATGATTCAAGATAAAACTGAAAGCCAAAAAAATCAGAACGCCTTGGCAGCATTTCAACAGGATTTCCTTTTATATCTCAAGAACCAATTACACATATTCTTTTTCTTTCCCGATGGCCCCTTAAGGTGCTTCAGTTGACCAAGAAACCTACGAAGTCGCCGCCTACTGCCCCAAAGGGTCCTCCAAAAGACAAGAAAATTCTGACAATGTCCTTCTTGACCTCCACAGCCAAGATCCTTTTGCTAACAGGTCTGAGGACACGGACGCCCAAGGATCGTCAGTAAGAATGACATGGGCTCCTCTCTCTCTCTCTCTCTCTCTCTCTCTCTCTGTCTCTCTCTCTCTCTCTCTCGCTCTCTCTCTCTCTCTCTCTCTCTACTGGTGTTTGAAATGTTTCTGAATGTGTATTAAAAACAATTAAGATATATCATATACTGAAGCTATTTAAATTGTGACAGAGGTTTCTTTTGTAATTTATTTGAGGTTGTCAGATTATGTAACGGCTCGTTTGGGCACGCTATGTTATGTATCCATTACTGACAAGTTCCAGAGAACCGAAACGTTGCCTTTGCAAAGCAAAATTTAGATTGTCTTACAACTTAACTAAATCCCATGATACATTTAGCAATTCAGGGGGGGGGGGGGTGAAAGGGCAACAATATATTACTGCATTTTACCTTTTTTATTTTAGCCTCGCAAAAAAATTACGGAAGTCTACAAAAATATTACACTCCTAACAAAAAAAGTCTTTGTCTCCCGAATGTAATTTGTATATGATACCATATCACTAAATTGATTATGATAATCAAGAATCAATCACCATAATCATGCATATACAAAGTTGGTTAAACAAACAAATATTTATTTATTGTTATCTTTAGAATAAAGATACAAATTCTGATCGGTGGATATTTTTCTATTGATTTTATTCGCATAACATTTATCTCAATATCTATCCGAGAGTTGCAAGTTAAAAATCGTGAATTATGTACTCATGCAAGACAAGTTGTAGTTTTACGCGTGGAATTTATTTTCAGTTTTGCCATTTTGACTTGCATTATCTTTTGCCTGGTACCATTAGACATTCCGTAAACAACTAATGACCATATAATTGAAGTTCCACTTTCTTTCTTTGCTTTTAATGTAGCCGCAATTTACAGTGGAATTCGGGTAAAAGGAAAGTGTTTTATGATCTCGTTCTTTACACCATTCTCAACTAGGCTTGAGTCTCCTCTTGTGCTAATTGTTTTTCTAAATGGAGTTTTATAGTACTAACACTGAACCTCTCTCTCTCTCTCTCTCTCTCTCTCTCTCTCTCTCTCTCTCTCTCTCTCTATATATATATATATATATATATATATATATATATATATATATATATATATATATATATATATATACATAACTTATATATTTATATAGATATATATAGATATTTAGATAGATAGATGAGAAAATATATGAAAAAACTCGAATATCCATACAATATTGTATTTACAAATATACAATTTATATATATATACATATATATATATATATATATATATATATATATGCATATATATATATACATATATAAACACACACACATATATATGCATATATATATATATATATATATATACATTATATCCATACATATATATATATATATATACATATATATACCTACACACACACACACACACACACACATATATATATATATATATATATATATATATATTGAACAGGATGGTTCCTGCTCACCCCTTTTATTTTTCAATCATTTGCGTTTCTGTTGACTTACGCAATGTATTATGAATTGATTATATAGCATCGCAGCTGGGGTGAAGAATAGCATAGGTCTTGTAACCTAGCCTCATAATACAAGCTGTGAACTGTAGGGCTAGAGACACCTCTACTGAGATGGAAATATTTGTCTTTATGTTTTGTATGTTATATGAATTTATATTTCATATTCATGCACGTACTCAACCCAACCACATACAAATGAATAAAAAATGCGTATATCCTGAGAGCCGAGAACAATGTCGACCTTGTGCAACTATCAGACTTCTTAATCCACTCCAATCAGAGCCATGGCCACGTCTTATACGCTGACACTCATAAGGAGCTAGGTGTGAAGAGGTGAACACTTGCAATTGCAAAGGGGCCACAGGCATTTCTATTGCATAACCTGATTCGCATCACACCTTTACGCTCCAATGGAGTGGTTATTTACTTTGTTGTGTGGACAGCTACTATAAATGTTAGATTTAGGGATGAATGGTGGGATATTTTGAAATATCAATCGCTAAGGAAATAGAAATCAACACCAAAAGAAAATAAAAATGTGGAGCATCCAATTGCGAATGAATTCAACGCTCTTTCACACACAATAAATCCCGAGGAGAAGACTAAAGTCTCTCCTTTTGTATGGTTACATTGTTTATCCATCGTCTTTACTTCTACAAGTCTGAAATGAGTTTGCCTTTTATTACTTATATTCTAAATATACGGAAGACCTTCAAAAACCCTAATATTATTCGTCTTCTATATCTTAATTCATGATCGACTTCCTTTCTAACAGAACAACACACTGAAAGGTACTTGTGGCACAGGATAGACGGATTGACTACTTTAATGACGAAGTAAACTTCACACCTTCGGAAATAAATTTCCCTCTTTAAAAACATTAAATGACGATAGTACAGCCCTCCTTTTCAAACCTTAAGCCTATTCGTGTATTAAAACTTAAAAACCAGAATTATGCACGAGAGCCAATTCTACATCCCTTCTCAACTTTAACCATCTTTTAGCAAGAAAAATCAACGACCCGTAAACTTCAAACTCCATCAATTTTCATCAAGCATAAGAATTCATCCCTGAACTCTCAAACTTTAATATACTGGAAACCAAAGACTTGTAGCGCCTTAAGATAAAGCAAGCGTGAAACTTAAGTTATCCCCAAATTTCACTAGGAAGAAGATTAAACGGGTGATTTGGTCAAACCATAACAAACATGGAATTGTCCATGAAAGGCAACTGAACCTCCCATCAACCTCAAAATTCTCTAAGCAGGAGAACTTAATGCAGACTTCCATCAAAGTTTCGCGAAAACGCAATTTCAGTTATAGTTCACTAGAAATTCCATCAAACAAGAAATCTCGACCCACCAAACCTCCTCAAGCAAGAAAACTGATCTTAAAATTCCTCCCCAAAATCACTAACCCTGAACCACCCCCTAACAAACTTTCCGAGTCACGTAGCCCTCAACGATGCACTGACATTCGATGGTCACGAGAGAGAGAGAGAGAGAGAGAGAGAGAGAGAGAGAGAGAGAGAGAGAGGCAGGGATAAAACCCTCCTTTCATGTCCGAAGCACCACTCCCAACGAGACGAGCCGTAACAAAGAAGGGTATCCACAGAGGGTATTGAGAATGAAAATTATACGAGAAATGTAGTCTGCAACTCAACAAGGGAGCTCCACGCTCGTCGTCGTCGGCGTATTCTCTTTGCCGTGATTCTTTGGGATGCCCCAAGTGCCTCTTGCCTGACCCCAGAGCCTCACTCACCTATCCCTTTGCCCCTCTTTATATAAATTCACCAGTGAAAAGTACACACACGCACACACACACACACACACACATATATATATATATATATATATATATATATATATATATATATATATATATATACAGTATATATATAATTTATAGAGAGAGAGAGAGAGAGAGAGAGAGAGAGAGAGAGAGAGAGAGAGAGAGAGAGAGAGAGAGAGATTTTGTCCGTCAACCTATGATCCCTTAGGACAAAAGAACTAATTTTTTTGGTCATCCACAGAATAATTGTGAGCATGCCTCACAGAGAGAGAGAGAGAGAGAGAGAGAGAGAGAGAGAGAGAGAGAGAGAGAGAGAGAGAGAGAGAGTTCTTAGAAGTGAGCATGCCTGGGAGAAAGAAAAGGACCGAGAGCGACTATGAGAGAATATGGACCATCACACCACATTCTCATGCACCGAATTATTTGTGTAGACAGCTGTCAAGGCACTTACGCTCAAAAATAAAAGGAATGAATTAGGACCCCTTATTTCTCGACTGCCAAGAGTGGGTGGGCAGAAAAAGTACTTTGTGAGTACAGTGACTAACGTTGTTGGCAAATAAACACCTGTTTCTCTCTCTCTCTCTCTCTCTCTCTCTCTCTCTCTCTCTCTCTCTCTCTCTCTCTCTCTCTCTCTCTCATTTATTAAATTATTGGAATATATGGCAAATTAGTCTGTAAAATCCAGACACCTTACCGTTTACGTGGCTTCCCATTAGCCTTTTGGGGCCCTGGAAATGTAAGTTGCTGTTATCTCACTGCGATCAGGTCCTCAAAATACACATCTTAAAGCTTATTGTAAACTTTATAGTCAAATTGAGCTTTAAAAAATATCACAATCAACTCCAAATCTGCAATGGCACATACATACAATACATACACACAAACACACACGATTACATGCATTTATATATATATATATATATTATAAATACTGTATATATATGAGAGAGAGAGAGAGAGAGAGAGAGAGAGAGAGAGAGAGAGAGAGAGAGAGAGAGAGAGAGAGAGAGAGAGAGAGCTACACCAATTCTGAATTAAGGTCGAAACAGGATCGCAAAGAGGTTGGCACTTTGGGGTCTCAGTTAATTTATGTCCCCAACAAGTACGATGGTTTACGCTTGACGTTTCAGTATGTGTGGTAGGATCTAGTGGGTTATTTCTTTGTATCGTAAACCAAATACAACGCTGTATGCAAGTACAACGTATGATGCCTGGTAATTCCAAGGCTTGCGCAATTAAGGGACCTTTGGCGTTCTTTGTAACGCTTGTGTGTAAAAGGCATTTTCAGAAGGCTTGTAGTTCGCTGTCTCGGTTGCTGCGAATCCAGAATTCGTAAAGCAATGAATAATCTATATTCCCCAAAATAAGATGATCAAACATGCAACTAACATCTTGGTTACAGATTTTCCTTCACAGAATTTTAAAGTTCCATTCTGAGAAGAACCTCACAGTTACCAGTTACTATGGAAACAAGATCAGAGATTATTCCAAATTTTGAACATGGAAGGAAAGAAAATCACAAAGGAGAAAAGACAAACAAAAAGACAAAAACAAAGGCAGGTATCATGATAGTCATCACCCCCAAGTATTTCCTCTAATGAAAAAATAATTAACAGATGCACATTTAGAGTCCATAAAATGTTCTGTAATACATATCACGTACAATTAAAGCGTTGGCGTCATCAAAGTGCGCGCGCGCGAGCGTGAAACGGACTCTCATAGGAAAGCTAAATGACCAACTGTTATTGAACATACCCTAAAGGAGCACAATACAGTACAGTCACTTTCTGACTTCGAGGGTTCACAGTTATAAACATCTGGACACAGGGTTCATGGCTATTAATCTCACAGATTGTCTGGCAACGATGCCATTTAGCAGGTAATGTAACAATAACAACACTGTTTACCAAAACGAGATAAAACCATGATATGCAAATTAGACGTTTGGGATGAGCATTGGCAATAACATCATGTGCTTTATAACAGAGAAAGGGCAGTATACAGTTTTCTAAAGGATTTCAGTTGTATCTTTAATTCTAAACATCACGAATGAAAATAGATCAGGTTTAAATCAAGTTTTCCATCAACCAACAATGATAGGTATGATTACTTTTGGTAGTCATGTAAGATAAGACAGTATCTCATTGGAGGAGATAAACATGTTTACAACAGTACATGATTAACATTTAATGCAAATGCGAATCTTTAATGTTCATTAGAGGCATTTGAATAATGCAGAGAGAGAGAGAGAGAGAGAGAGAGAGAGAGAGAGAGAGAGAGAGAGAGAGAGAGAGAGAGAGAGAGATAACAGCCTTTTTCCGGATCGTTTTAAATTCAATTAGACTACTATACTTATGTATAGTTGATAAATTAAATCATAAACCCAAACTACAGCACATCTCACCTGACATGATTCACTTATTATGTGATTCACCTCTTCTTCCATCCTATGAATATCCATTACAAGTACTTCCAGGCATCTATAAGAATTAACAACTGCTATTCTCACACCATGTATAGCAATATCCATTGTTCCATCATCTCTACTCTTCTTCATATTTAGTTTCAACTTCCAGCTCTTGCAGACATTTGAAACTTTTGTTAGCTTCTTCCGTTGCTTTTCAATAGCCTTAATCAATACTTTATTATTTGCAAACTTCAGCCATTTTACGCTCCATTCACGTTCCATTTTCCTATAGCAAAACCTTACACCCACGCCTACTGTACTCTCTCTGCTCAACAGCATCACTCCATTCATTAAGATAATAAACAGACACAAACATATAACACACTCTTATTCTCAGTCCAACATTTACACCAAACCAGTCACAGTCTCATTTACATGGTCTAACATCCGTTTTCATTACATCAGAAAAACTTACAATCCAACAGAACAAATCATTTTTCATGAATTCATGAATCCTCAACTAGCAGCCCCGATGTTATATAATCAATTAATAATCATGGGATTAATTAATGACTCAAAAGTGCAACCGCCAGATCATTGGGACCCACGTACAGAAACAACCATACACACGTATTTATATATAACTTTATACACTTACTTATATTAGTGTATATATACATATATATAAATATATATATATATATATATATATATATATATATATATATATATATAATATATATATATATATATACATATGAATATACATATGAATATATAAATATTTATATCAATATATAATATATAAACATATATAAATATTTATATATGAATATATATATATATACATATATATATATATAATATATATAAATATTATATAAATATATATATAATATATATATATATATATATATATATATATATATATATATATATATATGTGTGTGTGTGTGTGTGTGTGTGTGTGTATAATGAAGGTAGGAATAACACCAAGAGACAGAAAAAGAGCAACATGGAGACGAGGGCAAACTAAAGTAGAGAATATTCTAACGTGAAAAAAAGGCAGGGCATATATTGAGAATGTCAGGTAATAGATGGACATTAAGAATAACAAAATGGGTTCCTGGAGATTGTAAATGAGGCATGGGAAGGAAGAGAAGACGATGGATTGACGAACTATGAGATTGCGGGTAAGGACTGGCCCAGAAAAACCATAAACAGACGCAAGTGAAAGTGTTATGTAGTGGGCTAGTAACGGCTGATGGTGACGATGATAATAATGATACACACACAAATGCCATATATATATATATATATATATATATATATATATATATATATATATATATATACATATATACTTATATACATATACACACACACACACACACTATATATATATATATATATATATATATATATATATATATATATATATATATATATATATATATATATCGCATAAGTAAAACTACTCAATTCGTTGGGTATTGGTTCAAGAAGACATGCCATAATTGATTTTCGACATTGGTTGGAAATCCCCCTATACAGTATAGTGAGGTGTGATAGACGAAGAAGTACTTACAACCTGCTATTATCTAATAAAAAAAAAAAAACTTAGTGTTAAAATATGTAATATAGAAATATTAACACAAACTATGTCAACTTTACCTTAAACTTAGGATCTCTTCTCCTTACTGAACACGAAAGAAGGCGAGTCTGAAGTGACGAACAAGTTGTTGTATGAGAATAACGAAGAAGTGGTTGTTGATGATAAGGTGTGGTCTATAAGTATTTTTTCTTCTTTTTCTGTAAAACCTGACGTTGATAATTACTATTGTTACTTGCTGAGCAGCAATGATTCGTCAGTATCAAGTTCAGGTGACGACTCTGTAGCTTTTCGTTTTTTTTTTTTTTTTTTTTTTTTTTTTTACTCTTCCACGGGACTGATGTTGGAGTGTTCTTCCTCATATGGACAATCGTCCTCTATGGAGTGAACACTTCATCACTATTAGAAACTTTTGCATAACGATCGGCTGTAGGACCCTAGGTCTCAAAGATTGCATACATTTAGATGACTGATAAAAAACATGCGGCCTATCTTTCAGCCTGTAGGTCCTTGGTTCTGGTCTTGTAAACTTTTTTCTAATTTGCTGGTGTTTCTTTAACTCCCAACAAATCTTCATTCCATATCAAGCTTATCACTAATGGATAAAACACTCTTCGACATACCCATTATAGGCTCATGAAAACCTTTAAATTCATGAATGAGTTGAAGGCAGTTTCGTCCATGCCTAATTCAGTAGGTTTTGAGTCACATCGGTCAAAGCGGCACTGATGCTTATCACTGCCAGATAAATATTGAGGCCTTGCAAAACTCTAATATTTAAAGCATTACCTGCTGACGTAACAAATACTGCCTGAACCGATAGTACCAACTAAACATAGTTATGACGGCCTTGGTTAATGTGTTGAAGGGGAGAGACTGTTCGGATTCGGTGGCAAAAAAGAAAAAAAAAAGTCGCATTTCGTTCCATGTCATTCTGACGTTCAAGATGTTCAGGTGCATTATAAAGGATCAGCATAACCTTCAAAGAATTTTTTTCCTTGCAATATTTCTTGACTGCTAGTATAAAACAATCAATGAACCATTTTTCAAAAATGACCATGTTGGGATGTTTCTGAGAGCCTGGATTGGTATTTGGTAGACTAACCTCTTCAGCTTGAAATCGCCGGTGACGTTACCTCTTAACAATAATGTTGGTCTGCCCTATGCTACCTTTGAAATAAATGAAAAATACTGTACTACAGTGCATTCACTTCAAAAATAAGATTTGAACAAAATTGTTTATCATTGGTGACCTTTAATGTTAATAGAAATGCGTCTGCTGAAGCAGATTCTTCCTGAATTTTAATGTTGTGCAAGCTAAAACGTTCCATGAATTAATTAAACCTCTCATGGTTTAGGGCAAATGAAGTGACCTTTTCATCTTAATGTTTTTTACAGTGGTCCTTAAACAAAGGCTTGGCCTTCTCTTGGATCAGTCTTTGTCTTATATGAATCCGCTCCTAAGTTTGGCTTTCTCTTCAAAGGCATAATAAGAGTTCTGTTTCGTTGCAAATTGGCCTCTCTTCACATTAATGGTAGGCTACTGGTTTTAGACGGCGTAGCCTTTTTCTCAACTGAGCAATATGGTCGTTGTCATGGATAATGGTGGCCACCCGTGTGTAAGCAAGGCCTAAGGGTTATCCCTCTTTTTGTCCCCTTTTCACATTAATGGATCATGTTCAGTATTGTTGCATGTTTATAACATGATTCTTGGATTCACTCATTTTAATTTTTGGGTAGTTCATGGCTAAAATCAATATAGATTGCCCAAATTGACCAGGATAACTAAAATGCACACACACAAAGGACGAACACTCGTAAACAAATAAGCGCCATGATAACTGTCTAGCAGAAACAAGCGGGACTCGTCGCTGTGGTTGTTTTTCTTATCTTATTGAAATCCTTATTTTGTGTTATTACAGAAATATTTTAGCATATTTTTATCTTATCTTTTATAGTCATGAATTAAGTTTAAGCATATCAAATTGTTAACCCAATGTAAGGATTAATTAATTAATCTAACAAGGTAATGAAGCTAACAGCACTTCCGTCAAGATAAAGTACCTCGACTATACGGTTTCGGGAAGGCTAGAAAAAAGTCCTGTGATAAACGTAAGTTTTCCTTAAAGCGCAATAAGGATATCTGTTTCCTATGCAATATCCTTGTCTTCTGGTACAGAATAACCAGCGAACCATTCTTCAAAAATTACGATGGTGACCCATGCCTTTCGATTTAGCCATCCAAATGACACGAAGCAACAACTTTGGAATGTTTTTGAGTGCATGGAGATGTAGAGCGTAATGACTGCAAGCGCCTTCAGTTTAAAATCACCGGTAACGTTGCCACTTAATGTTAAATGTATGCATTTACTCATTTTATTAGTAGAATTTTTTCTCTTTTTTAGCCATTTTCCATCATTACTGTGAGGCGGAGGTAGCGATGGACGGTCGCACAATATGGAGTAATATGGATTAAATTTTTATATGCTGTGTGTAAGGATGGGCGAGGAAAAGTCGGAGGTGACATAAGGTAAACTTACGAAAAGAGGAATATATATATATATATATATATATATATATATATATATATATATATATATATATATATATATATATATATATATATATATATATATACACCCACACACACGCGCGCGCACAATTCCGTACATCAACACGCGTGGCCTAAGTTATTCGTTATTCCACTAAAAGTATCATTATACTGTACTATGCAAGATCATTTTTGTACGAGTAATATTCCCTTCATATCAATAACCTATAATATTTCACTGCAATATTCACAGTCAGCACAGATCTAGAAAATGATACAGGTAGGTGGATAATCCGAAACACCTAAGATTAAACGAATGCTTATAATATCCGGCCAGCATTTCTTGGTTTCATTTAATTCTATTAATAATATCTTGTCTGCTGCACCGTTGATTGCAGTGCCATGATATTTATTGAAGCAATGGACTGGTATATAACTTTTCCTTTGAGTAAATACTATACAATATCTGAAAATAAAGTAATGCTTGGGAAATTCTATTCCGGTAAATGAAACAATGTAGTTATAAATTTAGTACTATAGCAATTAATCATTTCCAAGTAATTTCATAAGTAAAGGATTTAATGAACTGGTAGACAAAGTAATGAAAAGTAAATAATAGTTCAAATGAAATAACTTGTTTCTAAACTTAAATAGCTGGGAGAAGGTGGGTCCTTTCTTAGCATCATTATTAAATAACTAAGAAATAGATTAGAAAAAAAGTGGTTGTTGATGGACATCATCGAGACTATAAAGGTTTAAACTCATGGACGGCAGAGGACAATCGCCTAGACTCCAGGCTGACCATATACGCACATATGATCAGCAACCAAGACAGGACCAGGGAGGGCCGGGCAATGACAATGACTGGCTACTAATGACTTGCAGACAATACTACAAACTATCGAGCTTGAGCGGATCTCGAAATCACGTTCAACAGATTATAAGGCAGGAACGTTTCCGATAGACTACTGCAAACCTATAGGAATGTGATAGGTGTTACACAGGGTAGTATTCATGGCCCATTAATTTTGGTACTATATACGCATGAAATGGGGTTTGGTCTAGAAAACAAGCTCATTGCATATGCAGATTATACCACTCTACTCTCTTTGCATCAGTTCCATCTCCTGAATGTAGACCTATGGTTGCTGAATCCCTTAATAGAGATTTAGCTATAATTAGTATAGGGTGAAAAATATAGGGGATGAAGTTAAACCCAAACAAAACTCAAAGTATGATTGCAAGTAAATTTAGATCAAAGAAAGTGGATCCTCTAAATACAGATATCTGCCTTGATAATATTTCTTTAACTATATAAAACTCATTTGAAATTATAAATGTGATTCATGATAGCAAATTTATTTTGAGAAACTCATTTGGTCTACTTCTTCAATTGCACAAAAAGAACAAAAAAATTGGGGGTAAAGTCTTTTAAGATTTTCGGTGAACAATCTAACCTGAGGAAATGTTTTAATGCTTTCATTATACGTTGTTTGGAGTATTGTTCTTCTTTGTAGTCTTCAGCTGCTGATTCTCATCTTCATTTGTTGGAAAAAACCTTGCCCATTAGATTTCTTATTCCTGGTCTTGATAATAATCTCTGGCACCGTCGTTCAGTTAGTTCTTTGTGCATGTGGTATAAATTTTTTCATACTTCTGACCATCCTTTGAATTCAGATCTTCCTAGATTATACCGCCCTGTACGTAGTACTTGCACTAAATTCTACCAGTCTTGCCTTCTCCTTCATAAGGTTTAAGAATATACAGTATTCTAGAAGTTTTATTCCACCTGTGACCAGATTGTGGAATGATCTTCCTAATATGGTGTTGGAATAGGTGGAACTTCAGAAGTTCAATCTTGTTGTTATTTTTTTTTTATGACATAAATCTCTATTCATAGTTTATATGTGATATATCTATATTAGCCTTTTTATTTATCTTGAAATATTTTATAACTTTTATTAATTACTTCTTATATATACAGTTTATTTGTTGTTTTATTATTTCCTTTCCTCACTGGGCTACTTTCCCTGTTGGAGCCCTTTGGCATGTAGCATTTTGCTTTTCCAACTAGGGTTATAATTTGGCTAATAATAATAATAACAACAACAACAATAATAATAATAATAATAATAATAATAATAATAATAATAATAATAATAATAATAATAATAACGTATTGCACTAGTAAGTAAATAATGAAATGTACTAGTATATAAAATGTTGTAATACGAAACATTGTATTTGTGTAGAATGAAATTTACTGGATTATTAAATATTGTACTAAATATACAAGAGTATTAAGATACCTACATTGAATAAAATACCAGTAAAAGAAATTACGTAATTAGTGGTTTAAACATGACTTATGAGGCCACCATATTTGCTAAAATAGTGCTTATTATGTTCTCTATTCTATTTTCAGAAAATTACAAACTCCGTAATTTACCTAACAACTCTAGCTCTTTGTTTTTGCAGCAACAGTTACACCAATAAAAAAAGAAACAAACTAAAGTCATTATAATATACTTTTTTTTTCAAGGCACCGACTTCCGCTCCAGCATAATGCAATGAAATGACAGTTATTATTGTCATGTCCTGGTTTAGCGGATGTGTTGAGTACAAATCAAGAATCAGAAAGTAAAGTTGATATTAATATAAATAAAATAACTTGACGAATAATTCTATATAATCAGAATACATACTGTATATATTGATCTAAAATGTTTTAATATTGAATTAAAATTATACTTAAATAGTTCATAGGACATCTTAAACTAACAATCAGAGCCGGGGTAACGCATTATTATTATTGCTAGTTGAGCTTCAACCCTACTTGGAAAAGCAGGATGCTATAAGACCAAAGGCTCCAACAACGAAAATCTCCCAATGAGGAAAGAATAACGAAACAAATAGAACAGTGTGCCTGGGTGTATCCTAAAGAAAAAAGAAATATTATGATAATACAATGGAATACCATGGTACAGAGGTTAAGGCAATACCCATGACAAGATAACAATGGTTTGATTTAGAAGTGTTCATCTCTTAGAAGAGAGGTTTATAGCAGCTAAAGAGTCTCTTATAACGTTACCAAATGGAAAGTAGCCACCGAACAATTACAGTGTAGTGGTTAACCCCTTAAAAAGTACCATAACCACAGAGGGCTCAAATATGGTGCTATCTGGCCAGTCAAAGGACCCATTAATATATCTCTAGCGATAGTATCTCAACAGGTGGCTGCTATCTTGGCCAGCCCATACAGGCTACAGGCACTAGCACAATCATTCTTAATATAAACGCACATATATACTGTATATATATATATATATATATATATATATATATATATATATATATATATATATGTATATATATATATATGTATATATATATATATATACATATATATATATATATCTGTGTGTGCGTATGTATACATACATACATATATATGCTTAAATATCAATACAGACACATTTATTCACATATACTGTATGTGTGCGTTCATGTGTGCATGTGTGTAAAAATTTAGAGTATTAGTGACAAACTATCATAAATTGACACCTGTTGCATAATCTTAAGAGCCGGATATATTAGGGAGGGGTTGATTTCAATCTTAAGAACATAATTCTGAAAATTAATGTTTACAGAGGTATATGCACCAGTCTCGAAATTGATTTATATCTCAATTGATAGTCGAATGGACCAGACAACTTCTGCACAATTATTAACATGCATTAGTATGAATCCTGAACAGGGTACATGCACTTGTTACTTATAGTTCATCTCTGAATGTATACAGTACGCTATACCTCAAGAAGAGTAAATTCGATAATAAGAATTATAACTCTTAAAACTCTGAGTGTAATTCTTAATTACTAATTTACTATTGAGAAACAAATTCAGTCTTTCTTCTTCAATTGCGCATAAACTTAGCATGGTGAGAGAGTCTTCTACGATTTTCGGTGACCAATCTATGGTGAGGAAATGTTTTAATTCTTTCATTCTGTCATGCTTTGAGTATCATTCTCCTGTCTGGTCTTCAGCTGGCTACTCATCTTAATTGGTTGGAAAAAAAATTTTGTCTATTAAATTCCTTGCTCCTTATCTAGATATTAATCTCTGGTGCAGTCGTTTATTGAAGTTCTTTGGGCAAATTACATAAAAATTTCAAAATTTTGATCATCCTTTGCATTCAGATTTCAGCAGACTGTACTATTCATTACGTACTGCTAAGTATGCAGTTAATTCTAAGAGTCTTGGCTTCTCCAACATATGCGTAAGACTACACAGTACTATATTCTAGAACTATCATTCCAGCTGTGACCAGATTGTGGAATGATCTTCCTAATCTGGCGATTGAATCCATGAAACTTCAGAAGTTTAAGTGTTGCAAATGATTTTCTTTTGAGTAGGTTAATTAAGTCTCATTTTATAGGTTTATATATGACAGATCTATTTTAGAATTGTTACTGATCTTAATATAGATTTCTTATTATTTCTTACTCATAAATTATTCGTTATTTCTCGATTTCCTTTCTGCAGTGCT
>NC_090725.1:142319722-142322222 GCF_036898095.1 Palaemon carinicauda
ACGGCGAGTTTTGATACAGTCTCGCAACATGATGTGTGTTGCTTGAATATATAATCGTGGACCAAATGGGTCATAGGTAAAGTAAGTTCATAGGAAGAATAGTTTGAAAGTAAATTCATAAAAAGGGTTAAAAAAGAAACTAAGTTCACAGGAAAATGTAGCATACAGCATGTAAGTGCGACAGACCAATGGGTTATTGTATATCGAGTAGTCTCAGGATAGTGAGTTATAAGTTATAAAGCAAAAAGCTCTCGGGATTATGGGTCAGAGAACAGAAAAGCGAAGAGGCCAATGAAAATTACATCTAATAAATTCAAAGGAAAGAGGGTTGCACATCAAAATGAGTGGTGTTACAAGCCAGTCGATCTTATAAAGAATAACCTCATGAGCAAATGGCCTTACTATAAGCACGATAGTTGGACATGGGAATCACTGCAAGTAAGTAATGTCATGAAGTATTGCTCCATCAAAATTTGACTGACGAGGAGATGTGTCATAGTAATTTCTTAATTCAACGATTAGAAGAAAACTTATTTTCGTATCTATAAGCAAAGATAGCAGTTTGAAAGGCAAATGTAATTATAAGGAATTTGAGGTTATAACTGAATGAATCATGATTCTCCATTATCCAGACTCCCCATTATGATAATAATAATAATAATAATAATAATAATAATAATAATAATAATAATAATAATAATAATAATAATAATAATAATAATAATAATAATAATAATAATAATTCATACGTTTTAATTGCATTCATCATGTGTGAATGAAATATATTTCTCATAACATAAATCTCAGATTTCCGTATTTTTGAAATAGCTGATTTTCAATAATTGTGATCTTCATTAACGGCAAACTACAGAATGGAGGAAATTTTCATTCTTTCATTTTATATTTTCAAACGAATGACACTAACTTTAACAAAAAGGTCGTCGTCAATATTATGCCAAGTTGTGTCGAAATAATGATCTGATGAACATAAATGAATTACCCTTAATTGGGAGGCGTTTAGCTTCGGTGAAACATAAAGATGACGTAAGATATTTTAATTGAATACACCAAATGGTAAAACAGATGCTCGTGCTCAGCCCTAATCCGAATGCGTCCTTTTTTTTTTTTTTTTTTTATACATTCGTACCTCAGCAAGATACGTTTTTAACTGTCAATCAGTTTGGAAATTTGGCTTTTAAAATCAATGGATATAAAAAGCTACCCAAGCTGATCTACTGTATATTTCTTTTCTCACTTTTCCGGGCTACTTTGCACATGACACTCATCCTGTAGGTATTCCCATAAAAGATCAATCTGATTTTTAAATACGCAGTATGACTTTGGACCCAATTTATCTATCCCGTTCTATTCTAAATAATAGCGTATGGTTGTTCGTCTCACTATCCCATACAAAAAAAGAAAATATATAAATAAATAAAAGAGTAAATACTCCACATCTGCAATCAAAGAAGGCACACTAAAGAACCAATAAATAAGTCGCGGAGACAGAGATTACATGCCATGAGTGGCCAGACACATGTCGGCAACTTTCGTGTCTTTTATTATTCATGTAAAACGGTTTCGCATCTCATCTTGGATTCGGTTGCAGGGGCCACTCCCTCTTTCTTGATGATCTCCACAGCACTTATGGTCGGAATGGAATGTCATACACTTATTATAATAATGATGAAATGAAATCGAATGCAAATTTAACATATCTTTTTGTATTGATTATCCATGTGCATGACTTTCACATATGGTATATAAAAGTACCGAGTTTAACACTAATAAAAGACGAGAGAGAGAGAGAGAGAGAGAGAGAGAGAGAGAGAGAGAGAGAGAGAGAGAGAGAGAGAGAGAGAGAGAGAGAGAGTTATTATGTCTTTAATAACTTATGAGTATTTACCTAAATAGTTCTTTAAATCTTCCACAGATGCTCCTGAGTACCTCTGGGTTGGAGGTTCCAAAGCAACAGATGGTTCCTGGGTGTGGTCTTCTGGTCCTATGGTAAGTCGGACACAAAAAACAATAAATTTGATCATTGTTGCTTAGTTCTATGAGCTCATAAGAATATTGATGTCATAATCAAGGTTAAATACGACAAATTCAATTAATAATGGTCTCTACAAAACTTGCAAAATTAATTATCAATATAATTTCCGTTCCACTAGTTTTGTTGCATAAGCTATGAACGGTTCTGTTCTAGAGAAATCATTGAATGCGCTCAGCATTATGACTACTGATTTTCATGAGAGATTTAGCGCAAAAAATATATATATGATTTTACGACGATGTTCAAAAAAGAAAGAAAAAATGTCACCGAACCGTATATCTAACTCGTGTTAGAACTTGGCCCTCCTCGTATCCTTACTGCGTGTGTATCAAAAGGGGAAGCAAAGCCCACCAGTCTGTGAGAAAATGTGAATAATCAAGTATGTATACGAAAATGTTTCTTGGACGGAATCCCTGAACTCTGGCATTCTCATTATACATTTAATTA
>NC_090725.1:142327222-142347222 GCF_036898095.1 Palaemon carinicauda
ATGTATATTATTGGTAGGCTTTCTATGTATGGAAAATTTAAATTCATATACTTGTCTAACTATCGAAACGTCTACATACAAGTTAGTTATTTTCTTCATCTTCTATATTAAAAATCATGGATTGACCCATGAATTAGTGATTGAAACAAAACCTTCAAGATTAAAATTTTCTTCTAGAATACCCAAGAAATCGTCAACCTAACGATGCCTAACAATTTGGGAGGACCAAACTGAAGGTATTAATCTAGTTTAAAAAATTATCAAGAAACTGGAATCTGAATAACACCATTATCCTGTATAAAAACAGGAACATGTATCTGTAGTCTCATTGTGAGTCCGTCGATGTCACTGATAGGATGAAAGTACTTACTTCAATCAAACCATTTCGTGGCCATAATACATCATGTATACATGTATGCGTGAATATGTGTCTGACAATTGGAACCTCTGAACCATTCACATGATCTCTGAGTATCCTCGGACGTAACTAATAAATTATCGATCAATTCATCAAGTTCTTAAACTTCAAATACTAGCTTCCAAACTCAAAAAATTAATCGATGATAACCTGTATAAACAACTCAGTTCACCTTGTCATCCTTGATGAAGACTTTTCCGTTTACTGTATATTTTTAATTATTACCTAATAGAAACTGAAACATCTTTCGACTTTATATTTTCATATATTAGATCTTTTATTGGCCCGCCTTTTCTCTTATGAATTGTGTTTATTTGTTTATTTCTAGTCTGGAGTTCCTGTGGACATGAGCAAAGAGACGTGGAATGACGAAGTTCCTAGCGGCCCCGGCAGATGCATGGGACTCTTCAGGCAGCGATCCTACAGAGCCTACAACTACGACTGCAAAGAGCCAGACTACTTCGTTTGTCAGTACTTCTTCTAGAAAGGAAATTGCAGTACCCCGAGGAAGAAGAAGGTGAAGAGGGACGACCATCTTGACTTCAAGATGTTGGTGCGTCTTGGACATTGCTGGTTTATGGTGGGATCAAGTGATTGGAATCAGCACACAGCGCTTAGCCCAGCCCGACAACAATGATCGCCAGCGGAATTACGAAAAATCTCAGCTTGAAGTGCAGCAATCTGACTCGCTAGTCCTCGTTGATGAGTGGGGCTTAGATGAATGCAATAAAAAAAAAAAAAACAAGCAAAGATTTTATCATGAACGATATTTAGACAGATTAACAAGTCACTTGTGATTCATTTAAATTTTGGCACAGTTGTTTAGTAATTATGGTGTCCAAATTCTAAAAAGGTATTTCTATCTATCTTTCTGCATATTTATATATATATATATATATATATATATATATATATATATATATATATATATTTATATATGTGTATATATTATATATATACATACTGCATATATATATATATATATATATATATATATATATATACTGTATATATGTGTATATATACTCTACATATATACATATATACTGTATATAGATATATATATATATATATATATATATATATATATATATATATATATATATTTATATATAATTTATATATATGTACATATATATAAATATATATATATACATATATAATATATATATATATATATATATATATATATATATATATATAGCAGAACGTGTACAATTTATACACTCCAGTGCATCAAATATTCGGAACAATAAAGGTCATACATAAAATTGACTAAAAAAATCTGCTTGCAATGTTCCAAGCCTATCAGCTTTGGCATCACTCGTCCCCTTTTACATTAGAGGCTGTTCTGTTGAGAACTTTTTTTTTAAGTTTTGCTTTTTATTCTCGTCAGGAAATACAAAAAGGAGTGTGTTTCAAAGAGCTCTCTAGTGCAACTAGTAAATCCAGTGGGTGCTTTCTTTCCTATCAGCATCACTACCTACCTATCTCTCTCTCTCTCTCTCTCTCTCTCTCTCTCTCTCTCTCTCTCTCTCTCTCTCTCTCTCTCTCTCTCTCTCTCTCTCTCTGAAATGGTCTTGCACAGAATTAAATCTTTTATTTTTACATATAAAAATATTTCATTGTATTTATTTACCTTAAACCGACAGCGCCCTCTGTGCGTAAATCTGACATACTAAAAATTACATAAGACTTGCAGTTTTTGGGAAACTGAAATTAGTATGCAATCACTATTTATACAGTGTTGCCCATAGTAGGAACTTTTCTGCAACTTGCGTGCAGGTATCAACATCATACTTTTTTAATTATCTGCTGTTATCTGATATATTAATCGCTTTCCCCTCTGAAGTCTATCATAAACTTAAAAAAAAGTAACAAAAAGTTGCAATCATTTTGCTTATATCAAATAACCAACAAATTAGTACAAATACACGCAAATACTTTTGCTAAGTAACTGGAATACTCGATTGCTTCTAAAGGGGAAATAACTTGAATCATTTATTTCATTTGAGAACTAGGAATGTGAAAGAAAGTTCTATGTCAACAAATTTGAAGCAATGAAATGTATGACTCTGATGCCTGTCACATGAATACCAAACGCTTTCAGATATACGCATGGAAGGCCTAATAGGAATAGCTAGGATACATTAACTAATGTATTTTCTTTGTATTTAAGGTTACTTATCACAGAGCTTCCTTTTTCACATTATGATCTTGTACGTTTGTAAGCTTTATTTTCCTCCTCTAACCTTTCCTTCTGCGTGTTAATTGGGTAATCGGATGTATAAAGATGTATAAATTATTTAAAAAAGTAATTGTTATCCAGCATTGGAACGCAGCTTTGTCAATGTTCAAATTAATTCATTTCTTTTAACCTTATCACGGTTCATGTGGAAGCAGATGATGCAATGATGTCATACACTCACAAATACTCTAAATAAATGCGAGGAAAATTGGTGTAATAATTATTGGTTTTTTATTGATACGAGATATAAAATTGTCTTATTGTACTCGGTAGTTTGCTTTCCTGGGTTCATTGAAAAGATAGTATCAAATATCATCACAATCACATGACAGCAACTATAACAAGTTTCCCTTATAGTATGTACATGTTCTAAGAGAAACCCAACTATGCTTTGGGTGAATATTTGTACCTTTATACTATAGTCCATTTCTTTTAGCGATGCATATTTGCACCGACTCGCGGCGGTGCCCTTTTAGCTCGGAAAAGTTTCCTGATCGCTGATTGGTTAGAATTATCTTGTCCAACCAATCAGCGATCCGGAAACTTTTCCGAGCTAAAAGGGCACCGCTGCGAGTCGGTGCAAATATGCATCGCTAAAAGAAATGGACTATAGTCAAACTAACTGACAATTGGAAGTTTCGTGTACCTGTTACACCAGGACTCACATCGAAGGATTTTAATATGATCAAGTCAGTAATTTTTACAAACGTTAATTAGGATTCATTATCGTTTATGGATGGGGCCTGCAGCGCCACAGATGGTGTCTTGTAATTTGTAATACCCAATCATGGATTTATGTTACTTCCAATTTTGATACCATATCATAGAAATTTTCAAAATTACCCAATATCAAGCAGTAGCAAAGAATGAACAAATATACAACTATAATGTAATATAAGTATAATTACAGAATCTTGAGAATAACCTTAAATATTCTCTGTTTCTACTGAAATCAATACAGTAGCCTTGACACAAGGAAGGTTACACTAACAGAGAGAAATGGAACTTTACAAAGACCTCCAAAGCTTGAAGGCAAAGGTTAAAAAATCGTTTAATTAATCGTTCTTCTAGAATGTATTTAGGCTGTGGTGACCTGTCAGCTAATACGTGACTCCCTGGCAGAATATGAAAACATATTCAATAGCTGTAATAAAATCCACCTTTGATTAAAAATAGTCAGCAAAGCAGCAATGACATGAAAGAGCTTAAATACTAGTGGTTCCACATACATTGGACAATAATTAACTCCATTTCAGTTATGAATGGCTGCAAATCAATTCTAAACATGTATCAATATTAAAGCGAACCTTAAATTCACCTGAATCTATTTCCTTAGTTACAAAGACGGGAGCTCGACCCCAAATCCTGAACTCAAACCAAAATCCTGGACTACAAAGCCATGAAACAACTCTCTTGAGCGCCAATGTAGGCAGAATTGTTTCTGGAAGCTTAGGATTTGAACGATCTAAAACAATGATTAGTAACCTGTATGGGACATACAAAACAAGAAGTTCATCCAATATTCCCGAAAAAAAATAAAAGTCTCTTGATACTATATGCACCCATGTATGAGTAAAAGTCTAACAATTTTAAAATATATTATTTGCCTTTTATTCATAGGAAGTGATGGATCAGCTACAAGGTCAACAGCTGCAGCTGTACAGCTAGTAAAGATTACAATAATAAATGCTGAAAATACCTAGATTTATAATTATTAGATCAGGAACTATAAATATAAATATGGTGACAATTTACACCTAAGTTGTTTCTATTAAAAAAATTTGTGTACAAGTAATTTAAGTTTAGCACATCCCGAAACTGTGATGACTATTAGATAGTCACTTAGAGCAAATGTGCAAGGTAGAATCCATTGACCCAAAGACATAACATTGGCGATTTCTGAGCGATTGTCTTATGTCAGCTGTTGCTATTGGCAATTAACTTTAATTTTATATCATTATTCTGAAAAACTCTAGTTGATAAAGGTACCCATTACTTGGAGAAAAAGAATTTGAAGAAAAAATGTTTGCGGGGTGAAGATGTCTCAATGTAAATACCGGGTAGTTGAAGATGTATCAAAGCAACCCAACCCTTAGTTTCTGAGGTGTAGCGGTTAGGATGAAGAAAATAGGTAAAGAGGCCTAGTCCTATTTCGGTCTCCCAATTAAAAACCAAGCAAAAATCCTGAAAAGTAAACAGGGAATTTCCTACCAACAACTTTGAAAAAAAAAATTATGTCATTCCATCTAATGAAAGTTAAAAAACAACGAAAACTTAATTAGCATGATGGGAAAATATAGTTTTTATCTCATTTTCAAATTAATTTGCTCTCTATGGAAAAACAATTAGGTACGAGAAGAAACAAGGCAAACAAGAGTTTTTTTTTTCTTTAAAGAAAAGATAACTTTTATTCTTCACAATGGACATGAAGAAAAATTCTTCTGTCATGGGATCCTGGAACCATAGGAAAATTCCTTTCATGATGAATATTTCTACCCGAACAAGGATTCGAACTTATGGCCGAAAGAAATAAGAGTGAATATAAACTTTTATCTCACTCAGCTATAGAGTCAAGCAGGGATTGGAATGGGGAAAGGGAAGTATGGGGATGGAGAAAATGAGTAAAATTCATGAGTAGAGAAGAGAGAATGGAAGATTACTAATCTTTTAAGAAATTTTTATTTTTTCCTAGCTATACAAACCGTCGCCTTTTCTGTAGGGAACATGTTAACATCGTTTAACTAGCAGTTACTCAACAGGTGGGTACAAGGATGAACAAAGTCTCCTCACTTATGACCTTTCAGATCAGGACTGAGAGGGCTGGTTGAGGAGGGAAGTAAAATATAAAGAACTCTGGTTTATATAGGTAAAAAAAAATACAATTGCTTTAAAAATTTGTGATTTGTTCCTACGCGGTTATAAACCATCGCCCTTTATGTAGGGAGACTTACTGTTTGGTGGGTCGTAAGTCCCCCTTGAACCGAAATGATAGTTTTTCTTCCGCGGCGTCAATGACCTTCAATGTCAGGATGCTGGATAACTCATAATCAATCAATCAATCAATCCCTAGAAATATCTATCTACCTTTCCCATGTGGGGCGAAGGAGGTGACTCCAACAACCTCCTATCTGTCTATCTTTAGGATGAATAGACTGATAGGCCCGGGCCTGTACAAAAAGATTGGTACGTGGTCAAGGGAGTGATACCTTTCCTCCAAAGGAGATTGCAGTCGGGAATAATATACCTGGCATATGATGATCAAAGGGTTTGTGTATATTCCACCATCCTCCCATTCGTCTAAGTATGATGGAGGAGAACTTTTCTAGGTTCCAAAGAATGGAGCTCAGAAGTGTAGTTTACCAGCATCAAGTCAGATCCAGCGAGTATTGCTTTAACCGCTTTGTCCCTAATGTAGGGGCAGCAAGAATGGGGAAGAACCAGTTAGTCTGGCTCCATTCCAAACTTTCATTTATACGTTACCATGGAGAAGATGCTTACCATCCTATATGGAATCTGGGCTAGCTACACCCCTACTTGAGCATTCACTACAAGACCAAGCGGAGAGGCATCCAGGGTCTTATGGGTAGCCTACTCCTGTAGAATAAGTGATATGATGATGGTCTGGAACATAAATATCACAGCCTTCACCTCCAGCTGACTGCAAAATTTCTCTTGAAGACAAAAGCAGTGCCAAAACCTTGACTTTATGAGTTCTAGTCCTAGCTAGAACCTAAACTCTTTCAGCAGTCGAGGTGTATGCATTACTGATCGACTCCCTGCCTCCTCTCTCCATACCATTCCATGCTTCATGTAGAGATAGGATGGAGAAAGGCTCAAACATAGGGTTGTGCCCCAGCAGGATCAAAGTTTGGCCAAGTGCCCCGACACTAGATCAAGGAATTCCAAACACCTCTTAGAGTGGAAGACTAAGCAGAGAGAACTTGTCACTTGCCTAACCTCTTCACCAATTAAGACAGCAGAGACAGTTTTGTGATTCAGAACCTTGACTGAGGCTTTCTCAAAGGCTCAGACTAAGTACCGAGACCAGCAAGACTGTTAGGAAGCTATGAGAAGAAGAGGTTTATCCCAATCCATTGAAACTCAAGTCTGAGCAGTAGTCTTGACAGTTGCTACTAAGAGTAGCTTCTCTCAGCCAGAAAGAAGTGGAATTCTGCGATCTAGTCTAGAGACGATCAGATTCGAGATGAATCCCCTCTATGGTAACATTCATAGAGAATGGCCCAATATCTTAGAAGAGCGAGAGCCAATGCAGTTCCTTTGGGTTTTTGACAATGCAGGATGGGAAACCATTTGGCATAAGGCTGTCTGGGAGCCACCCAAATCAACCTGAGTCCTTTCATAATCACACACTGTAGATTAGCCAATGGACAAGGGTTGAACAGAGACATGGTGTGACCATTCAATTAATCCCATGGGTGTTGGAAGGCGACTTAAAATACAGACCATGGGGTTGGACAGGAAAGGGGTTAAACCCATGATACTATCTGTCTAACCGTATGGTGAACAGATCGATCCTCGTAGAACCCTCACACCAGAAGTCTCTCCGTTATGCCAGGATGTAGGGGACAATGACCTACAGCCTTTCTTTGGCAACTAAGTGTGCCTACTAGCCCATTCCTCTTGTCATTATTATCATTACTTACTTAGCTACAACCCTAGTTGGAAAAGAAGAATGCTATAAGCCAAGGGGCCCCAACAGGGAAAATAGCCCAGTGAGGAAAGGAAACAAGGAAAAATAAAATTTCTAAGAAGAGTAACAACATTAAAATGAATATCTCCTATATAAACTAAAAAAACTTTAACAAAACAAGAGAAAGAGAAACAAGATAGAACAGAACCCCAGTGTACCCTTAAGCATGAGATCTCTAACCCAAGACAGTGGAAGACCATGGTATAGAGGCTACAGCACTAGCCAAGACTAGAGAACATTGGTTTGATTTTGGAGTGCCCTTCTCCTAGAAGAGCTGCCTACCATTGCCAAAGAGTCTATTCTACCCTTACCAAGAGGAAAGTAGCCACTGAACAATTACAGTACAGTAATTAGCCCCTGAGCGAAGAGGTGTTTGGTAATTTCAGTGTTGTCAGGCGTATAAGGAAAGATGAGAATATGTAAAGAATAAGCCAGACTATTCGGAGTATGTGTAGGCAAAGAAAAAAATGAGCCGTAAGGAGAGTCAAAGTCAAAGTCAAAAGTCAAAATCTTTATTTCCATTATTACAATGGTTATTCTTTTGTTAAATCAAAAAACTATATAATAAAACAATAAGTTATATATAAGTTCCATTTCTAATGGATAACTTTACATAAAAGATACATAATACTTAAAATATGAAATAGTATTACTTTAAAAACCTATACACACTGAGAGGGTGTAATTTGCTCTTTCAGATTAAAATTTTCAATAAATTAGTATCATTCATAAATTAAGGAAAATAACGACTTCAATCAGATGAACATAAAATTTCATAAAATTAAAAACTCATAAAACATCGGTGATAAAATGAATAGGAAAAAATAAATCCATCTTATTCACAGTGTTTGTTTAAAAGATAATCTTTAAGTTTCCTTTTAAAAATGTTAGCACTTGAACAGTCCCTAAGATTTTGAGGTAGCTTGTTCCAGGCTGATGGGCTCCTTATTACCATAGAGCGTGATCCGAAGTCAGTTCGGTATCTTTGTACATATAAGTTGTTATTTTGCCTAGTTGAGGCATCCCTGCAATTACCGACATTTAAAAAAAAATCATATAACCAGCTTGGGTATTCCTTTTTTAAAACTTTAAAAACCAAAACACAAATTTCATAGATATATTGATTTCTTAATTTTAACCATTGTAGTTGTTTGAGGACTGGGGTGATGTGATCATATTTTCTAACCCCCCCCCCCCCCCTACCGCGACCCGAGCAGCAAAATTTACAAGTTTCTGCGCTTTTTCTAAGTATACGTCGTTAGTCCCTCCCCATATTTTAATACAATAACTTACTATACTTAACGCTAGGCTTTGAACTATTATTATCCTAGTCGAATTATCAAAATTATCTTTTATTCTATTAATATACATCAAGATACCGCTCACTTTTCTACTTATTTCATCAATGTGATGATTAAATGTCATACATTTGTCCATATACAAACCTAGATTTTTTACATAATTGCTAGTCTTTACCTCTTCACCATCGCATCTAATTGTTATATTATTGTCAATCTTGCTCATGTATTGTGAAGTACCTATAAACATGCATTGCGTTTTACTGGCATTCATTAGCAATCCTTTCCTTAAGAAGTATTTTTTTATTTCTAGTAATATAAATTCTGCCTTTTCAATTAACTCCTCCAAGTTTTCTAGCAAATCAGAGAGCAAAACTTGGGAGTCATCCACATACTGAATTAAAAAGCAGTCCTTTATATATTTGGCCATATCATTAACGTATATCAAAAATAATATTGGGCCCAGCACAGACCCTTGAGGTACACCATATTCAACTTTCTCTAACCTCGATTTGACATCGCCTAGTCTAACAGCTTGAGAACGATCTTGCAAGTAATCACCCAACCAAAAAGTATCAATATGGTGTTCTTTGCATGCTTTCAACAACTCTGTATGGTTCACGCTATCGAAAGCTTTTGAAAGATCACATAAAATTAATAGGGAAATATTCTTACTGTCAATATTCTTATATATTTCATCTGTCAACTTCATGAGCGCAGTCTCTGTGGAATAAGCCTCCACGAAAACCATGCTGTGTATTAGATAACAGTTTGTTTTCTTCAAGATGTTCCATAAGCTGTTCAGCTACGATTTTTTCTATAACTTTAGACAGGACTGGTAAGATAGAAACGGGTCTAAAACTGCCTGGGTCATCTTTATCTCCGTTTTTATGAAAGGGGTTAACTAAAGGATGTTTCCAAACAGATGGGTACACACCAGTTACTATGGACGTATTGATAATGATCGTAACATAAAAAGCAATAATTAAAAGGGAATCCTTTAAAAAACGAGTGGGAATGCCATCTACTCCAAACGCATTACTGTTGCTCAAATTTTTAATCGTTAATATTACTTTTTCAACAGTCACAGGCTGTGGTCTGAATAAGTAAATAGTATTGTCGACCTCTATTTGGGTAGTTTGCAGGTTTAGTATGTTATATTTACAGAGAATTTCTTGTGTTTTCTTGTATGTATTCTTTCCTACATTGGCAAAAAAAATTATTAAACTGGTCTGCTTTAGTTTCTGGATTGTCAAATTCGACTTTAACATTTCTTCTATTAGGTACCATAGTATTTATTATTCTCCAAGTGTCTTTCATGGATTTACTTTTCCTGACTTCATCTTTAAAGTACAAAGCTCTAGCCACCCGTATATTAGCGCTTACTTCTTTTTTCTTTTCTCTATATTCAGTGTTTAGATTTTCATTTTGCCTATCTTCTTTTAGTCTCTTCTGAGCTGCATCTCTCTCGACTATTTTTTATTTTAACTCATCTTTAATCCAAGGAGCACTTGGTCGCTTTATTTCTTTAGTGGTAACAGGGGCACATATATCTAAACAATAATTGAATGTATCATTAAAAATTCTAATCTGTATATTTACGTCGTCCGTACTAAGAATTTGATTTAAAATAGGAGTTTGTTCTAATAACATATTGCTCAACCATTCCGGGGAATAATTTCTCAAACTTCTGGAGGTTATGATTACTGGTTTGCGTTTTGATTTCTCAATATCAACTACAAAGGAAATGTGTTCATGGTCTGCAACTAGACTGGGATTGACTTCAATGTTAAAGACACTGTCATGCTTATTCGTAATTAAAACATCTAATAAAGTCGATGAGGTAGGAGTAATTCGTGTAGGTTTTTCTATTAGCTGCCTAAGCTTTGTTACTTTCACAATGTTGTTTATTTTCGCTGTGCTAACCAACAAGTCATCATTTAGGTCACCCAGTACATATATGGGCTTTTTCTTTAAACAAGCAGCTCTTAAGCATTCTAAAATATGATCATAAGTAGTATTTGAGGCATGGGGGTGTCTATATAAACATCCAACAATAACTGAGGGCAACTTACGATTTTGTATGGAAAGCCATAACTCTTCTATACCATCTATCCTGGGTAAATTCAAGTTACATACTTTAACAGAAAGACCATCTTTTGCATAAATACAACAGCCTCCTCCCTTGCCTTTATCACACCTGTATACAGAATAATTTGGAAAGTCAATAAACGAATCAGAAATATTTGAAGATAGCCAGGTCTCGGTTAAACACAAAATATCCACATCATTAGCATTTAGAAACATTTCAACTTCGTTTTTCTTACTCAGTAAAGACTGTACATTCATGTAATCTATACGCAAGAAGTTTGTTTTTACTTTTACATTATCATCTCTGGCACTCTCTTCATGGCCAATTATTCATTCCAAACTATAAGTGCATGACCGTTTTTTATGCCCGTATAAATGACAAATTTCGCATTTTAATCTAAAGTCATATCTACACTGAGATTGCCTATGATTCATTTCCCAATGCATTACTGTCTGGCCAGCCATAGGATCCAATAACTCTTTAGCAGTAGTATCTCAACGGGTGGCTGGTGCCCTGGCCAACCTACTACCTACAAAAGAATTTGACTGGGTGACAATTCCCCGGCATAGACTGCTATCCAGAAATGCATCTACTTTGTTAGCTCATAGAGCTAGGCGTAAGCCAACATGGCGATGTTGCTGCAACAACCCACCAAAGGCCTCCTCAACAATTTTGGAAGGCTTGCAGTACAATAAAGGCTGCTAGCCCCTTGACATTGAAGAGTAGATGCTTCTTCTCTTGCCCACACTGTCTGAGAAGATTCTGCCCATGCCATAAAAGTTCAATATGACAGAACAGATGTGCTACCTCCTTAAGTTTGCTGATGCAATTGTCTAACTGATCGAATGTAGCTGTTACCATCATGCCCAAATGTTTCAACTTTGGCTTAGGTATGAAATTCGGCTTTCCTCGGCTATCACAATCCATAGATAATGATAAAACGAAAAGTCGAACTCGACCCTGTCGCTAGCACCACATGAAGGAGACCAGGATCACCCACTCGAGAGATACACCCCTTGTCATAAGTATCATTTGAGGTAACGAAAGTTACTACACAGGTGAACATCTGAATGAACACCTGAGGAACAGTACTCAGTCAAGAGTTCAGAGTCCTAACTTTGACCATCAAACCGTAGTGGGAGAAGGAAGGTACTAATTGTTTTCATGTTATAAGACCTGTAAGGAAGATTTATTTTTACATATTAATTGTTTATGTAAAGATAAAAACATTGTAATGATTGTTTAACTTAAAGATGTCGTTGTATTCTAGAACAAGAGCTTCTGGATATTTCTCATAGCTTATTTTATGTTGCCACTCACCAGGCGTGCATATTGCACGATAATCTTTCAGGAATTTTCATGAACTTTATAGAAAACAGATCTAGGAGTTATATATAAAGGACAGGAAACGATTCAAAGACACACTTATTTCACTTTTCTCTGAGTTTATATTGCTCATATGGAGACATTTCTTAGAAACTACCTGTGATACTGCTAGATTTCTTTCATTATTTCAATGCTGCTGATATACTAAATAAGGAAACCTTGGACGGCCAAATATCATCAGTAGCTGTGTTCCTGTTTACTATCTCTTATAACTGAAACTATGACTTGGAAAATACTTTCAAAATTCGGAGCTCAGTCTTTCACTTCATAGACACTTATAAAGCAAAGGCCTATATCACCATACATTTTTTTTTTTTCTAATGACCATTAAATTCGTGAACTGTGAGTATCTTGCTAATCTTGCCAAATATTCTGAATACTTACTATATTTAAACTTAAATATAATTATTGTTAATATTTGCTGGCTATTATTTTCTTTCGCTGTTACTATTTTGCTATTTTCTTTGAACATTAATAATCAAGGGAATAATGTATTGAAATATATTTTTCATAATCTACGTTGTATAGTAGCTGGCTGTGACAGAACTGGGGGGGGGGGGGTTGCTGTCCAGGATCTGAACTGTTATTTCATTTGAAATTCAAAGACAGCCCGTGGATTAAACTCTTGTCAGTTGTAAAAAATAGCCAGCAGAAATGTCAAAGTGTAACGTATCTGAGTTTTTCAACAAATTTTGTAAGGATTCTCATACTGACAAGTAAAATTATCTCAAGAAATCCCATTAATGAATTGAGGTAAACATCTTCAGCTTAACGTTAGAAATTCAATGTGGAAAGAGGATATTAAACAAACTATCTACTCAGGATGTGTTAGATACGATTAATAATATATCAGTGAGTTCTGATGTACCAGCTGTAAAACTTGATAGACTTAGAATAGAAGCTTATTTAAGAGAAAAAGAGTTAGAGGCAGAGGCTGAGCATGAGAAATTAAAGTTAGAAGCCAAATGCAAACGTGAGCAATTAGAGGCTGAGCGTGAAAAATCAAAATTTAAAGCTGAGCAGAGTCAAGCATAGGGAAGCTCAGGCTCAGATCAAGATTTATGAGATTGATGTCCAGAGTTAGAACTTGAAAAAAGTAAAGAGGCTAATTGTAATATTGAGGATAAACCTAGGTCAGATATCTTTAACGAAGATAGAGTTGAGCCTCCTTTTAATAAAAAGGATTTAGATGAATATTGTATGTTTCAACAGAAAAACTAAAAATAAAATGTAAATGGCCTACGGAAAATTGAGCTTTTATGTTGTCGGGATTTTTATGTGTTAGGGCAAAAATGTATCTGCTTCCATTCCTGAGGATAAAGTTGATTATTTTGAATTCTTGAAAGATGTTATTTTCCAGGCATATGAACTAACTCCAGAGGCTTATAGAATGAAGTTTATAAGTTGGACAAAACAATACAAGCAGACATATGTAGAATTTAGTAGGGAACAAACAGATTGGATAGATAAATGGTGTAAGGCAATAGAGTGTAGGGATGATTTTAAAAGATTCAGCCAAATTATTCTGATTGAGCAGTTTAAAAATCTAAATGAGCGAGTTATATACCCTTTGTGAAACAGCTGTTTGGGTTGATGATAATATACTGGCTCACAAGGAGTCGAGGTATTATGATAAAAATTTAATAGGTTAAAAGATTATAGGGACACAGATAAGAACTCTAGTAGAAATGTTGAAGGTCAAAGGTCTAGTTCTGATTCACATGTCAAGTCTCAAAGCAACATTAGGTCTGTGTCTGCTTCAATTGCACAAAAAATTTATTCTGAAGAACTGTTTTAATTCTTTCATTCTACCTTGTTTCGAGTATTATTCTCCTGCCTGGTCTTCGGCTGCTGTTTTTTATCTTAATTTGTTGGACAGAAACTTAGGGTCTATTAAATCTCTTATTCCTGATTTAGATATCAATCTTTGGCACCACCGTTCAATAAGTTCATTATGCATGTTGCATAAGTTAGTTCATAATTCTGACCCTCCTTTACACTCAGATCTTCCTGGACAGCTTCATCCTGTTCGTAATACTAGTCATGCAGTTACTTCTAATAGTCAGGCCTTCATCATGAGGCTCAATACAACACAGTATTCTAGAAGTTTTATTCCAGTTGTGACCAAGTTGTGGAAATGATCTTCCTAATCGAGTAGTTGAATCAGTAGAACTTCAAAAGTTCAAACTTGCAGCAAATGTTTTTATGTTGAACAGGCTGACATAAGTCTTTTCATAGTTTATATATGACATACCTGTTTTGATGTTGTTGCTGTTTTTAGAATAATTTATCGTTAATTTTTTCTCATCGTTTATTTATCTCCTTATTTCCTTTCCTCACTGGGCTATTTTTCCCTATTGGACCCCTTTGGTTTATAGCATCTTGCTTTTCTAACTAGGGTTGTAGCTTGGCTAGTAATAATAATAATAATAATAATAATAATAATAATAATAACAGTTTGAATAGCAAGTCAACTAGTAGGAGTTCTGTAATATGTGGTTATTGTAGGAAACTAGGTCACACAGTGTCTGAATGTTTTAAGTTGAAGAAGAAAGAAGAAACTAGAACTGGTTATTTATTACTCTAACAAAGTCTCGCTATAGTGTGCTCTCAGTAGAGGTTAATACTGTAGATGACCACGTTTTTGACAGGAACCCTGTTAATTCCAGTGTTTGTTCCAGACCTGTTGATAAGGTTTTCCAGCCATATACTGCTAAAGGTTTTAATAAAGTTTATGGTGGTTCACCGCGCCCTGTTTGTATCATGCGCGATACTTGTTGTACAGTACCCAGTCTCTTGTGACTGGATATCAAGACCTGTTGCTGATGGTGTGGTTTAAGAGTTGCCTATAAATAGGAAACGAGTTAAGGAGAGACTTGTATCATTATTCTCCGAGTTTACATTGCTCTTGTGGAGACATTTCTTAGACACCAGCCGAGATACTGCTAAATATCTTCAACTATTTCAATCCTGCTGATATACTAAATAGCAAGGAAACCTTGGAAGATCAAATATCATTAGGTGCTATGTTCCTGTTTATCATCCCTTGTATCTGAAACTATGACTTGGAAAACCCTTTCAGAATTCTGAGCTCAGTTTCGTTGCCATCTGTCTCTCACTTCATAGAGAATTTTAAAGCAAAGGCTTACCTCACCATTTGATTTTTTTTCAAAACTATTGTTAAATAGATGAACTGCGAATATTTTGTGAATCTTGTAAAAAAATATAAATACTTATATTTAATATTAAATATAGTTATTGCTCTGTTGATTGGCTGTTATTTCTTCCACTGTTACAAAACTATTTTTCTTGTGAAAATCTTCAAGCAGTCCCCTTCAACATCCCTCCTACATCTATCCCCAAGGACAGGGTTCTCACAAATGTTGGAAGAATGGATGAGTACTCTATCAGTGAAAGAGGAAAACTGGGGTGAATGATCCAAAGAGTAACTCTCCTCTTCCCTTCTTCTGCCACCCCACTGCCCACTCCCACCCCCACCCCCCACCCTCAAAAAAAGAAAAAAAAACTGGTAGGGTAACTCGAAAGAGCTGCATGCCTCGGTTCCTTCCTGGAAATTCTGAGCGGTCCTGCCTGGGACTAAAACAGGCCCGAAGTCCTTCCTTACAAACACCACACCAAAGAGTTTTTAAGTGATAAGAAACTTCTGAAGAAACTTGGCTGCGAATGGGCTGCCCAAGGGATGGTCCACGCATTGAGACACCTAATTCCTATCAAAAGATATAGGACACCCGGGAATGGATCCCTGGAATCCATCCTCATATCGTCGCAACCTCAAATGTGTGTGTGTGGGCGTCAGATAGAAGTGCTGATCCGGGATAGTCAAGTTTCTTTCGGTGGGAAAGTCGATAACAGTGAGGAAAAGATCCCAGGAACTGACACGGCAGACATGGAAGGAGTACTCATCATTATCATAGCCCAGTAATGAAAGGAAATAAGAAAATCAATAAACTCTATGAGAAGTATTGAACAATCAAAGTAGAATATTTTAAGAACAGTAACAACATTAAAAGAGATCTTTCATATATTAACAATAAAAGATTTATGTCTGCCAGGTCATTATATAAATGTTTTCTGCAAATTTGAACTTTTGAAGTTTTACCGATTCAACTCCACGATTAGAAAGATAATTCCACAACTTGGTCACATCTGCAATAAAACTTCTAGAATACTGTGTAGTACTGTGCCTCATGATGGAGATCTGACTATTAGAATTAATTGCATACCTAGTATTACAAGATCTGAATGTAAAGGATTGTCAGAATTATAAAAAAAAGACTTATGCAACATGTCTAACGAACTAATTTGACGACGGTACCAGAGATAAATATCTAAATCAAGAATGAGAAATTTAATAGACAGTATGTTCCTGTCCAACAAATTGAAATGAGAATCAGTAACTGAATACCAGACATGAGAACAATACTCGAAATAAGGTAGAATGAAAGAATTAAAACACTTCTTCAGAATAGATAGCCAGGAAATTAAATCCAAAATGTCAGGTGGGGGACACATAGGGGAGGATGGGACACAGAGTCATGGCACAGCCATGTGCATTGGAGCTGCACCATCCCATAGCCAGGGACCTGGTCACAGCTCCATGGCCCAAGGCTCATGGCTCACACTTGGGGTCACTGCTCCTGCACAAGGGGTGCCGATATGGAGGCCAGACAACCTGTCCCACTCGGACAACAAGATAGCTGGGAAGGAGGAATCCAGGCCCCTGCCCCATAGGGGTGAGGCACGGTACCATAACAAAGGGCCATTTCCCCATGTATCGGCCCCCAAAGGAAGTCCTAAAACACAAGGCCTACACAAAAAAACCCAGCCCCCAGTGGGATCAGGGATCTGAGCCGTCATTCCATGACCAAGACTCAGGGTCATGCCCTGGTCTTGTCCATCAGCTGTTTATCCCACCTAGCTACAGAAGTAACTGGAGACCAGAGCTGAGGTGCTTAGCTGTAACACTAGAGTACAGCCCATTCTCGTACATTAGAGAGGCTTCTGGTGGGAGGGTTCTCAAGGGATCGACCTGTTCTCCATAAGGTTACACAGGAAGCACCCCAGGCCAACGGAAAACAAAGCAGGGAAGCAGAGTTCTGGCCCAGGGGGACCGAAGCTTGAGGCTGTGATACACTGGCCCCTTGCCTCGGTGATGGGTGGGCCAAAACACGAGGACGTCACCCATGTCCCGCTTGGATATCCGGGTAGTCTGGGACTTGAGACCAAAGCTCGAATCTGTGACCGCGTCATGCCTTCACCTCATAGTAACAGCCCCATGGGCTGGAAATGTGGAGCCACAACTCCTTTTCTGCATAGTTATCGAGTTAGATTTAGATCCCATCACACAGGATCACTGCTCCGGCCCCACGCAGCAGCCCCTTGCGGCAGAAAGAAAGAGCCATAACATTTCTGTTACTTGGTTACTAACGGACCTGAGTGCCGACTCCACACAACACCCACCAGTGGCGGAAAAGTAGGGCTATAACTCTTGGGACCGATTGGCTCTCAAGGTAGCCAGGGAGCCAAGCTATGGCCCATGCGTACTGAGGCTCGAAGCCTCGACCCAGGATCATGGCCCTGGCCTTGTGTATTAGCCATAGGGGGTAAACACAGAGTTGTAATACCAGTCCTGCTTGACTACCTGGGTTGCCAGGGACCCGAGCACGGCCCCAGGGCAGAGGCTCGATGCCATGACACAGGGTCGTAGCCCCGGGGTCCTAAACACTGAACCGTAAATAGTTATTATTTTTTGTGGGGTTGAGCAAAGTTATGATATTTAAACGCAATATCATCCACTTGAATGCAGAACAAACTCCTAAGTCAAAACAAGATTTTTTTTCTTTTTATTTCTGTAATACGCAGTATACTGTTACTTCTGAAGAAAAGTAAGTTTATAAGAATTTTTTATTTTTTTTCGAAAATCCATTAGGACATGAAACCATATGGTCTCATTGAGCAAAGTCCTCAAATGAGAGAGATAGGAAAATAGAGCAAGTGAGAAGATTACTTAGAAAAGAGAATGATGGTCACCATTCTTTTCTACAGTATGTTCAGTATACATGGCCCACGGTCACTGTCATCCTCAGATCGATATATAGTTCTTGAAAGCCTTCAATTCAGTTTAAAACTAGATCATCTCTTTGAAACCCGTAGGCCTATATAACAACATTCATTTTTCGAATATCAGCATTGCTCAAATATGATTTCTAGAGGAAAATTTACAATTTCCTTTAGTATTCTGAATCAACTACACAAACGTTAAAGGAAAAATCAATTATAAATCCTTTACTATTATTTAACCCAAGTGTTTCATTTTAGTTACACAGTGGTAATATAATCGCTCATCATTTCCCCAGTCAAAATTTCTTACCAAAATAAGATCAACTTCCTGTTTTCTACCGATCTCTTGGGATTCATTCAACTTTCTAGCCATAATAGTAAAATGCATTAAGTGCACTATCGATGGAAAGCTTAGTCAAATTGTTTTTCTAGAGAGGTAAGTTTTTCTAGAGGTTTAACTCTTGCATCCAACATGGACAGGCAGAAAAAAATATCAGATTCCCTTGTAATCTGTGAGACAATTTTAATAATTTCGAATTATCTCTATTGGAGAAAATTAGCGCTGGGAAAGTTTATAAAGATTTCAAGTCTGCAAAGATTTTTAAACACAAATGTGTCTTTACTTAATGGGCTAGAAGAAAAATGTGACAGTGATTGCCATCCTGTTAACTTTAAAATCACTTTGTCTTAGGAATAAACAGTTTATTAAACACGAACAAAGATTAGAAAAGAAATATGTGTCAGTTAAAAGAACTTCTTTCTGGAAACGCTTGAGATAAAAGTCTAAGAGAAACTAATGCTAATGACGTACAATGCAGAGTAGACAAACAAACAATTTACACGAAACCATGCGTAGCAGTTATTATCTCGTTACTTTTTATATTCTTTTGTTCATGACTGTTCAAAACTCGTCAAGTATTTGCATATTCCAAAAGCTTCCCAGAAGACTAAATTGTTTCCCCTCTTCTGGGACATGGCCACACTATTAAGCCAAGCACTCTCCGATTTCGCTCACAGCTTTCCCGTGACTCCGAATGAATTTAAAACCGGTGTCGTAGTAAGTTATGTTAATGGTACGTTCTTCCTTTAATGATAAAACTTTCCCTCAAAAGAATGACATCGTATAAATTTTCCTAATACGAATATTTAGAATAAGAAGAAAATAAGTAATATTGTTATCAACATCTTATTTTGCGTATATAGTATGATAAAAAAAATCAATACGAAGGAAATCACAAGAATTGTTTTTCTTATTGACAGTAAGTATGCGCCAACGTATAGAAACCACAGTGACAACCAGTAAAACGACTAAATTTTTGCACTGAGTCGTATTCAACAAAGCTGTGATAAAATCGCTTAGTCCGGAAGTTACTGAGAAGGCCAGAATGATTTCTTGGTTAACTGCACGAAGACAGTTGCATTTAGATCCGGAAACCACTACACTTGTTTGAGGACTAACAAATCCTGAGAGCTTGTAGTTAAACCTACACAACAAGCAATAAAGTCTCTACACGAAAAGACCTTGTCTATGAAAAATTCTTCCCAGATCCTTTTCGGGATGGCAGAATTTCGGCATACACTATGTAGCATCATAATATTAGTCTATCAGACAATTCATCACTGCACAGTACCGTTAAAACTTGAATTAACCAAATCCTACATCTTTAAACGCATCGTATGATTAACTCACTCACCTCTCCCAACTGGAACCTTTACTTAATCTCACCGACTTACTACACATTCTGTACACCAATGTTTATTGCATC
>NC_090725.1:142357222-142364722 GCF_036898095.1 Palaemon carinicauda
TGCTCTTCCTCTAGAAGCTTACTTGTATTAAACCTAGGTATTCTATCTATCTTTCTGTTGGGTGCTTTCAGTTTTAATTTCAGTGTGGCAATGAGGAGCTGGTGATCGCTACCAATATCTGCAGCTCTATAGCTTCTTACATTTCTCAGAGTCCTCCTCCTCTCTTTATCAATGGTAAGGTGATCTATCTGATTTTTTTTATTGCCATATGGTGAAGTCCATGTATACTTGTGGATGTTCTTATGTTGGAACAGAGTACCTCCAATGACAAGATTGTTTGCTGAACAGAAACTTACGAAATGTGCTCCATTTTCATTTGCAACTTCGTCAAGACCCTCGACACCCATTACATTCTCTATCCCTTGATTATTTCTTTCAACTTTAGCATTGAAGTCGCCAATCACAATTTTCATATCTCTCTCAGGGATCTCATCTATTATCCTCTGATGTTCTTCATAGTATTCATCTTTCTTTTCTACAGGGGAGTCCTTTGTTGGGGAATAGAAAACTATAATACTCATATTGCACTGCTTTGATTAGAACTTTGCTAGTAATAATCTACTATTTACAGCTCTCCACTTGGTTAATGCCTTTTCTGCTCTTGGTGTCATCATCATTCCTACCCCGTCTCTCCCAGCTCCCTATGATCTTTCTGGGTAAATATATATATATATATATATATATATATATATATATATATATATATATATATATATATATATATTCCCTTGGTCTAAAGTTTCCTTACCAATCCCCTTATGACGTGTTTCACTAAGGGCCAAGATATCCAAACTATATTTCATAAATTCACTCTCCACTTGCTGTAACTTCCCTATCTGATTCACGGTTCTAACATTCTAATTACCTATTTTCAATTTTTCTTTAGTAATTATAAACCAGGAGATTTTTAGCACACCACTACGCCCGGGACTGGGGGCCATTCTTTCATCTTCTCTATCCATGACTGACTAAACCCATAGAGGATTCATTGGCTAGATACATCAAAGGATAGCCAGTTCCTTGTGATGTGCAGTGCCTATCTAGCTAAGGCAAGTGACCCCTGCCAGTTCATACTAATTCTAGTAAAGATCAAACGCCAGGCATCAGGAGTAGAAGCTGAAGAGACCGTTTGTCCATCGCCTTTAAGCCGATCCGCCACCCTGCTGCCAGTAACTTCTTCGAGATTTAGGGGGGCATTTCCTCCACACTTAAAGCTCTCATTACTCCACCAAGTTGTTCATCCGCTTATGCGAGCATAATATATATAAATATATATATATATATATATATATATATATATATATATATATATATATATATATATATATATATATATATATATATATATATATATATATAGCCTTTTACTATCGAATTCGCTCTGCCTGTAGATCACAGACCCAAAGGGAATTCATTTTATGATAATGTTTGGCAGGAGAAGGATTTGATCATTTGCAGTCAAAAATAGAGGTGGCAATCGTCTTCCATCATCATTCTTCTATCAAGAGATATAATGGTTAATTTCGCTTGTGTTGTACATATTCCTAAAAAATTCGGGTTTTGTACCTAGAATCAAAGTCAACCTATCTCCACCATGATAGCCTATTGAGAAGTTTGTAACACGTGAATTCGATGTTAAAAGGTATTTGTATCTCAATATTTGTATGCATGAAAATCGCGAGTGTAAGTGCAAGAATATTCTCAACAAATTATTATCTGTGAGATTGCTACCCTCTTGACTTTGGCAAATACTTGGATAGATATGTACACACACAGATTCAACCCTACCCACCCCTCCCCTTATTCCTCTCACAGTAGCCCCTCTCATCAAGGTATGACTACTCCCTCTTCCCCTATATGATGGACGGGGAGAGACAGTAATTTAATATCTGGTAATGCTGCTAAGCATGACTGCAAATAAATATATGTATATATATATATATATATATATATATATATATATATATATATATATATATATACATATATTTATACATATATATACATACATATGTATAAATATAGGTGTATATATATATATATATATATATATATATATAAACACACTTATATATATGCATTATACATATGAATATATATATATATATATAATGCATATATATATATATATATATATATATATATATATATACATATATATATATATATATATATATATATATATGTATATATATAAATATATATATATATATATACATATGTATATATATAAATATATACATATATAAATGCATATATATATATATATATATATATATATATATATATATATATATATATATATATATATATATATAGCCAGACACTTGCTCTTTATTATATCATTATCTCCTCCTACGCCTATTGACGTAAAGGGCCGCGGTTGGATTTTGCCAGTCGTCTATTTCTTGAGCTTTTAATTCATCATCTCCTACTTTACTCTTCATAGTCCTCAGCGATATAGGTCTGGGCATTCCAACTCTTTTAGTGACTTGTGGAACCTAGTCAAAAGTTTGGTGAACTAATCTCTCTTGGGGAGTGCAAAGAGCATGACCAAACCATCTCTATATACCCCTCATCATGATCTCATCCACATATGCTACTCGGGTAATTCTTCTTGTAGCTTCATTTCTAATCCTGTTCTGCCATTCAACACCCAATATTCGTCTGAGGGTTTTGTCTTCAAATCTACAAAATCTGTTGGATGTTGTTTGATTGTCATACCACGATTCATGTCCATAAAGGAACACCAATCTTACTAAATAGATATATAGCCTGATTTTTAAATGGAATTTCAGGTGATTAGATTTCCAAATTTTACTCAATATAATCATTGTACGATTTGCCTTTTCAATCTTTCATTAAACTCCAATTATAAAGATCCTATATTAGACATCATAGTTCCTAAATATTCAAATGATCATACCTCTTTTATCCTTTCTCCTTCTAATGATATTTCATCTTCCATTGCACATTCCGTGCTCATCATCTCTGTCTTACTTCTATTTATCTTGAGCCCAACCTCCTGTGATATTTCATGTATTTTGGTAAGCAAGTATAGCAAATTCCTGTGGTTCTTTGCTAATGAGACAGCGTTATCAGCATGATTTTTTATTACCAACCCAGTCCCATCCTTCTCCATCATCTTCAACTGTTTTACGAGTATTCCATACAAAATCCATAAGGAGGATAAACAACATAGGTGACAACATATTCCCTTGAAGTTCACTTTAAATTCATTTAATAGGAGTCCACTGACATTAACTCCGCACTTGCTATACTCATAGACAGACTTAATCAAATTTACATGTTTAAGAAGAATTCCATAATAACGCAAGACTCTCCACAAAATTGCCCGTTGCACATTATCAGATGTTTTTTCATAGTCCGCAAATGCCAGCAAAAGTGGATTTTGTATTCTACGCATTGCTGTACAACATGTCTCAAAATGAAAATTTATTCAGTGCAACTTCTACCTTTTCTAAATTTTGTTTGTCATATCTCAGCTTTTCATCAATCTTTTTTTCGTCACTTTAGAATAAGCAAACTATATATTATCATGATAACTGACGTAAGTGGGATGGCTCTGTAATTATTGCAATAGGAGATTATTATTCAGTATATATATATATATATATATATATATATATATATATATATATATATGTGTATGTATATATATTATATATATATATATATATATATATACATATATATATATACACATATATAAAAATATACATATATATACATATATATATATATATATATATATATAAAGAAGGCCTACAGTATATATGATATATATATATATATATATATATATATATATATATATATATATATATATATATATATATATATGTATACAAACGTGTGTGTGTTACAGGCAAACTCTGTAACTAGGCATTTCATGAAATGCATAAAGATTTTAGGCATTTCGCCAAATGACAGATTCACTTTGGGATTTTGCGAAATGAATAACATTGCCAGGCATAACACTTCTGTTTACCACTATATCTTATCTTGTGTGAATATTCGCAAGTAATTTATTCGTGTAATAAACGCTTTCCTATTATATTCAACTGGTGTCCGTCTGTGTTTGTCTTTTTGCACATTTAAAATCCTTTTGTGTAGAGTGTAAATGCTGGGAACTCTGAATCTCAAAATCTCATTGTCCAAAAACTAGTGGATGTGGAGTTGAGCTTAAAGATCAAACACCCACGTGGTTTTAACACATTATAATCATCTTATTTAACTTCCAATATTCTAATTATGAATTCTACAAGTAACTAGCTTACTTGAACACATAACTTTGATATTATGCTAATAGTTTCTCAAAACAAATATTACTCACAAAGCTTCTTTAAGTTGTTTAGATTGCTAGCTCATGAAAAATAAAACACTCACATAACTAAACCTTGTTAGTTTATATATCAATCTGTAACCTCTTGATATGTTGATCAGGAAGGTTGGACATGAAAATTAAGAGGAAAACCCAGGAACATACTGCTGAGTCGAATTTCAAAATGGAAAAACCTCTATTCAGAAATCCCATCCAATTCAATGTGGCTACATCGCATTTTCATTTATATTCAGTAAATAAACAAGAGAGAGAGAGAGAGAGAGAGAGAGAGAGAGAGAGAGAGAGAGAGAGAGAGAGAGAGAGAGAGAGAGAGAGCAGTGAATTCTTTCTACCTCACGGATCTATTTACTTGTTGACGTGAAAACCAACACTAACGTTCCTGTGTTTATAAACAATAGGAAAAGCTCATACAAAATTAAATTCTATTGCTAATCTTTGCGGACATCAAAATATATCAGTTTAATGTTTTCAATGGATGTAAAACAATAACAGTTCCTGTTTTGTTACGCGTGTTTGCCAATCTTTACGTCACTAACATTATTATTGTTATTATTTCGGAATGAGACTCCTGTATGTGATGGCTGTATCAGCTCCTTTTACTATAATAAAAAAAAATCTATTTTCCGTGTGCATTTCCTCTTCAGGGGGAAGGGGGATTGAAGTAAATTTCCAGTGAACATTCGCTATTTGTTTTCTACACATTTCGTATGACTGAGCACAATTTATTATTATCATTATTATTACTAGCCAAGCTACAACCCTAGTTAGAAAAGCAAGATGCTATAAGCCCAAGGGCTCCAATAGGGAAAAATAGCCCAGTGAGAAAAGGAAATAAGGAAATAAATAAATGATGAGAACAAGTTAACAATAAATCATTCTAAACCAGTAACAACGTCAAAACAGATATGTCCTATATAAACTATTAACAACGTCAAAAACAGATATGTCATATATAAACAATAAAACTACTCATGTCAGCGTGGTCAACATAAAAACATTTGCTGCAAGTTTGAACTTTTGAAGTTCTACTGATTCAAATACCCGATCAGGAAGATCATTCCACAACTTGGTAACAGCTGGAATAAAACTTCTAGATAAGAAAGTCATAGTAATAAAGGACAAAAATTTAACGATATATATACATATATATTAGTGTACGTAACCCGTCAAGATGACGGCTAAATATTTAGATAGATATACGCAGACTCACGCAAACACAAATTGAACACTAGCCCCTACCCAGGGGACGGGGAAATACTGTAGTTATACGTCTGCCAATGCTGCTGAGCGTGACCGGAAAGATATATATATATATATATATATATATATATATATATATATATATGTGTGTGTGTGTGTGTATGTATATATATATATATATATATATATATATATATATACATACACACACACACACACATATATATATATATATATATATATATATATATATATATATATATATATGTATATACTGTACAGTATATATGTATATAATTAGCCAGACACTCTCTTTTTTATATAAGGAAGATATTTATATGTGGGTGTGAACACATTTGGCAAATGGCGGAAAGAAATTCTCCTAATATAAGGTCCCTGGATTGATTTCTTTATAATCAACGCTCTGCTGCAAGTTCTTATGCCTCTGTTGACCTAAGCAGGTATTTATGTATCTAGACATTCGAATGTATTTAATCATATCAAAAAGAATTTAGATTTACATAATTGTCTTTAAAGTACTTTTTAAAAAACAGAAGACGATCTAAGATCGTCTGATGTCCGTTGCGATTGCATGAAATCCTGAGTCTTCTAGTTACCATAAACATGCATTGGCTGTTCAGTTTAAAATCATTACACGAAGTTTCCAAGAATGACCCTTTTCTGCAATTTCATGTTTTCAGCATAATCTTTTCTCTATGAATTGTTGATAATTACAAGTTTTTGTTCTTTTGTTTATTATGATGTTCATAATTGCATGTTTTTTCTGTATTGTTTGATGGAATAATTTCCAGTTTGTGCTAAAATATACGGAACACATATACAAAAAAAGAAAAACCAATTTCGGGTCGTTAACCTCGAGGACCGTTGGTACTATTATATGATCTTTTAACACGTTAGCATCATCAAGTGATATAAAACAGTATACAGGGTGTCCATAAAGTTTCTTTATATTTGAAAAGAATATATTACAATAGGCAAATATGTGGAAATTATTACAAAATGACGAATAGATATTGAAGTTTCTACTTTCTAGCCTTCTGTATGGACACTATTAGTTACATGACGCACACCAAGAAGGAACTTGATTTCTAACCATGTTCGCTGTAGCAAAGCCTCAATAAAGATGGCAGTGGTATTGGTAATCTTTTACTTGAGATCAGTAATATCCCGTATCTTTGTTCGATATACGATATCATTAACATAAACCCAAAGAAAGGAGTCCAGCGAAGTGGTATCTGTGAGGGAAGTGGCTAGGAACTTGGACCAAACCTTCCAATCCACCGTTCTGGAAATATTTGATTTGGGAACCCACGAATATGGAGTCCCAATGTAGTAGTGCACATTCTTTCTGGAACAAGATGGTTGGTCAAAGGTCATCTAGATGTGGTACCACATATTCAGCCAAAAGGCCAAGGTATCCATCTGCAGTAATTGGTCTTGTTGAAGAAAAAAATGGACCAATGACTCGATTGCGCATGGCCCACGCCCCACATTCACCTTCGGACTATCTCGAGGAAGTTACCTAGACCCCATGAGGATATTCTGAGCCCCAAATTCTCACATCAAATGTGTCCAATTCCTTGAAACATGCCTCATCACAAAAACCCGGTTGAGGAACGTTTCATCCTCAGAAATTCGTTTCAGCCTGTTAACTGCAAACTCTTTTCGTGGTTTTTATCATTTGCTTCTAATGTCTGTATAAGTTGCACTTTCTAAGCATATAATCAAATTTTTTTGTATAGGACTTAGGGCAATACTAAGCGGAATAGCTGTAAGTGTCAGGCAGCAGTGCGGATGGACTTTGTAGGCAAACGATCAAAGGCTAATCTTGCATGATGATGTTTTCTTCAGGTTTTCATGGTCCTCCACTCTTCTCTTTATCCACCTCTGTCCTTCTCTCTACAAAGTTCTTG
>NC_090725.1:142369722-142374722 GCF_036898095.1 Palaemon carinicauda
TCAAAAACGTCTTTTTGCTATATCGTGGTAATTTTTTCCGATTTGCATGAAACTAGTGCCAAAACGTGCATAATTCAATTACCTATCTTGTAATATATAATATGATATAGACGAAGGTATGCGCTCTACCAAGTGCCCGTTCTAGTTTAGGTTGATATAATGTCTGATCTCAATGCACAGTGCTTATTAACCTAAACTAAAACGGCCACTACGTAGAGCGCATACCTTCGCCTATATCATGTTGGATATCACAAGATGGACAATTGAATTATGCACATTTTGGCACTAGTTTCCTGCAAATTGGATAAAAATTGACCATACTATGGCAAAAAGAATTGTTTGACCTTTTTGTGACCTTGACCCAATTACTCCCAAAATCTAATCATATTGTCCTTGGATCACGGCCAATCATCCACCAAATTTCCTGTGATTCAACCATGATATAGCAAATAGACGTTTCATACCTTTTTGTGACCTTGGCCTTGATCATGTTGTATAACACAAGTTAAGCAATTGAAATGTGCACATTTTGGCACTAGTTTCATGCAAATCGGATAAAAATTGACCATGATATAGTAACAAGACAATTTGGACCTTTTCGTTGCGTTGACCTTTGACCTAATTACTACAAAAATCTAATCAAATTGTCCTTGGATCATGGCCAATCATCCCACCAAATTCTATGTGCTTTGGTCAAATAGTTTTTGAGCTATGCGATTTACAAATAAACAAACATACAAACATAAATAAATAAAAATACACGCCTACTAAAACATAACCTTCTGGCGAAGGTAATGATAAATGTTTAAACTTTCTTGAGGAAGTGGGACATGTGGTGGTCGATTAAAATCCTTAACTCAATGAAGACTCCCAATGCACTAGGTTTCCATATTCATGTGAAACTGACTGAATTATTGTCATTAAGCATTCTGTCCTTGTCGTTGGATGTAGCGAATTTGAAGCCAAATATTTTACCAAGGAACAATAAACAGGTCATTGTAAATTTAAAATATAACAGTATAAAAGAGCATCGTATACTGTAGCAAATATATCCATTTACTCATCTCCACGGTATAGTACTTTATTATGATAATAATAAAAAAAGAAAATTGCCCATGGCAGTACTCTCCTACCTTATAAAGATTGTGTAATTCATAAGATCATTCTAAAATTGTTGTATACTAATTACTTATATCTTTTTTCACAGGGTGGCTGCCACGCTCCTCTTCGCTTTCAGTCAGTTTACAGAAGTCAAATCAACGCCCGTATTTCTGGAACTGAATACGAACCCTAGAGAGAACACGGTTAATTCGAGTAAGATTTCTCCTAGCCCCTCTGATCATCATGAAATACCCTACCAAAACTTACAGGATGGTGCGCAACGAAATAATGATAGTGAAGAAAGTGCTGTAAAGGCAGTTAATATTGGTAATGATGAAGATACTGATAAGAATAATGATTACAGTGGTGATTACAGTGGTGATTACAGTGGTGATTATGCAGACTACAATGACACATATTACGAATATGGTTATGACTACAATGACTACAACACTTCTGAAGTTAACGATGATGATGATGACAACGATTATGAAGAAACTGATGGTGATTATGATGATGACGTAAACCACGATAATGATGATGATGATCACGACGAAAATTACGATGATGATTATGATGATTACGACAAAAGTTACGATGATGATTATGATGAATTCGACGAAAATTATGATAGTGTTAATTATACCGATTACGCCAGCGACTACGACTACGACGACGATTATGACGACCAGAACGACACCGAATACCAAGAATCGCCATCAAATCCCCACCATCATCTCATCACGGGCCAAAACGGCGCCAGCATCCAAGTTGACGACGACGGCAAGGTCTACATGTTCCTGAAGGTGAACGAGACGTTCGACCCCTCCAACTATTACCTCGAGGTCGGGAATAACACCAAATTGCTCCTTGACCTCGGCCACGCTTTGGGGAACGAAACTGCTGATTACGAAATCGTCAACCACTCCGATCTTGACGGAACCGGAGAAGAAGTTAAAGGAAACGAAAGCAGCATAACTAACGAAAACTATTTTTCTGCCAACCTGACCAATGACATTGACAGTAAGGAACGAGGTGTGGTTCTGCTGAATGTCGCCGATGTTGAAGACGAAGGAAAAGAGAGAAACGATAACATTACAAATAAAGAAAATACACAAAACAAGAATGATAGCAATAATAGTCCCGGAAATGAAATTGTTACACCTACTCCTGGATTTTCCAACGACTCTCACATTTCCGTCGGCTGGTCTTCTGCCACGATGAGCGACTACACTGACTCAACAGGACCTCCGGAGGACCACGAAAGCGAAAGCAGTTATTGGTTTGCTGGTACACAGTCACCGTTAAGCAACGACCTATCAGATCTAACCACAACAGACCTATATAATTCCGACGGACATAACGATGATGATTACGATCTCGAAGATGAATCTGGGGAAGATATCCCACAGAGCATCCACGATATGACCGACGAAGAACTTAAGGAATTTATAGAGACATATCCCGAACTCATTGAATCAAATACCGAAGAATTCGAGGGTAACGAAACGGAACCGGAAATGACCACATCTGCCTTGATGTTTGGCCAACACATAGATGTCATTGAAAATTTCAACGAGAGTGAAAGTTCATCAACAGGAAACCACTCCGTTTTAGAAGAGGAACAAATGGATTATGACGCGGAAAGTGATCTAACGTGGCTTCTAATTCCGTCGCAAAGTGGCAATCAGACACAGATACCTTTCAACAACACTAACATCGATTATAGTCAGATTCACCAGGAGTTTATTTCATCGAATAACTTGACCGATGAGGAACAACTCGAAATTGACGTCCTGGAACGAATGAGACGAACTACCGAGGCTCTCGGTGGTTTGAGTAACCTTCGGAAGGACCCCACCCATCATCACATCGTCAGAAGGCAATTATCAAACACCGAGGCTTGCGGGTCTTTTAGCAGAAGACGGAGGGACACGGGATCGAAGGATGGGGTCAATGCAGAAGGTCAGCGGTTTAAGAGAGGAGTTTCAAATGTTGGCAGGAGACTGGAAATGGGTAATCCCGCATTCAGGCAACTCTACAACCAATATAAAAACATGTGCAATTTCATAGCAATGGTTGCCTTTGAAAAGTAAATACAGTAGGACGTCGAAAAATCTAAATTAGGTTAAAAAGGAGATATTTGATATGTGACCAATTCTTATATACAACCTTTATTTCACATAATATTACGTAATTAGATCATTCTCTTTAAGAAGAAACATAACAACTTTGCTAAATTCGTTTAACAATTGTTCTTGATAGAATCAAGAGAATATGTGATGACATCAGTCCTGATAACATAACAAGCAGATATTATTGAGAGCAGATGATCAAAATCTCGAAAACGTGCCATCATTCCATTTCAAATTAAATTTGGATAAGATTGTTAAAACACAAAAGGCTTGGTCTCTTTCCAAAAACTCAAAGCTTGAAAAATATTTCCTTAAATCGATCCACCAAGTAATTCATTCACACTGTCATAACTTTACGAGAATAATTCTATTTAATTTTTATACCGAAGGGTATGCGAACTGACGTCTTCTAAATTTTAATTCAGGCTTAAATAAAGGAAATGAATAAAATTGAGTGTGCGTTATTTCTACAGTGCAAGGACTAAACCAACTGATGACTGGAATTCTTTTCTAAAAGATTAGTAATAATTAATAATAATTGAAAGCTTTAAAACTGCGTTTATAATGATTGGTCGTTTAAATGCAAAAACAACTACAGGGCACTCAGTAGTGAGCATGCTTCGCCACGCCAAGCAGTCTTATTGGGCTCTTAACTCCACTGCGTACTTGAACTTCAATGTATTTTCTTCAAAATCTAATTGACTTGTCCTTGGGTCATACCACACGTCGTCACATGTTCAATAGCTTTGGCGTAATATTGCTCACAAAAAAAAAGAAAAAAAAACGAAGAAGAAAAACAACCAGTCTTATTTTACTCTTAACTCCACTGCGTATTGTATTTCAATGAATTTTCTTCAAAATCTAATTGACTTGTCCTTGGGTCATACGGTCATACTCCACATATCCACCAATTTTTGTGGAAACTGGTTTGATAGTTTTTGCGAAATATTCACAAATAAAAAACAAGCAGCCTTGTTTTGCTCTTAACTCCACTGTGTATCTGTACTTCGATGTATTGTCTTCAAAATCTAAAGTAATTGTCCTTGAATCATACCTCACATGTCCACCAAATCTCGTTGAAATTGTTTCAGTGGTTTTATTTTTTGTGTGTGTAATGTTATTAACAAAAATAATTAGTATTACCATTATTTTCAAAGTACTGCTCAGTACTTGTACAATAATGTATTTTATCCAAAATGTTACAGCTTCATCCTTGTGTCATACCCAAGTTTGTTCAAAATTGAGAAAGTAGTTTTTGTGTAAAGTTGCTCACAAACAACTAGACAGGGATGAATACATACTGTACCCTTCGCAAAAAGCAAAGTTTTTAGAGGTTTTAATTGTACTGCTAACAAAGAAAAAAAGTGTCATCCTAACCAATTGTAAAAAAAAAATCATGATAAAAATTAAAAAGTATAAAATCCTTGTTTGTTTATTCTAAAAAGAAAAATATGAATAAAAATTTATGTAAAATCAAAACGGTCAATATACCTTCAAAAACAACATTTATATGCACACACTTACCTGGTATGCACACAGATACACACACACACACACACACACACACACATATATATATATATATATATATATATATATATATATATATATATACATACTCTTACGAAGCTGGTCTTGTGTAGAGTAGATACAGTAGTTTATTAATGATCTTATTTATATGTTATATTGTGCATTAAAGAGAGGTTAGACAGCTCTTAAGATGAGTTCTCGTGTAGATTCAAGTTTAATATATAAATTACATAA
>NC_090725.1:142379722-142389722 GCF_036898095.1 Palaemon carinicauda
TTGAATTAGAAGCTCAAGATAGAGACGACTGGGGAAATCTAACCGAGGCCCTTCGCGTCAATAGGCGTAGGAGATGATGATGATGATTATGATGATGATATATACATATATATATATATATATATATATATATATATATATATATATATATATGTATATATATATATATATATATATATATATATATATATATATATATATATATGTATATATATATAATATATATATATATATATATATATAGAGAGAGAGAGAGAGAGAGAGAGAGAGAGAGAGAGAGAGAGAGAGAGAGAGAGAGAGACCCCACGTGTAATTCGTGAATTCTGCATCAGGTAAAAACTGAATGAGATATTTTCTTCACGTAATCATAATTTCTATCAAACTGATTCCAGCAAAAGGGGATTGTTCTTTGCGAGCTGTACAGCGTTTTCCATTATTAATATCAGCCTCTAAAACAAGAAGCATCAAGTAGTCTTTTTCATTAATCGAGGTCTGTAATTTTTAAAGTGAAAAAAATAAAACAAGAGCAAAAGAAAGGGGATACGTACCTCGTATATCATACCAAACAAGAAGTGGCTTGTATTGCACTAATTAATCACAAATAACGTCCTAGTGAATATTAAACATAGAAGGAAGGAAACGTTACGAGATAACGAAACTGGAATTTACATGAAAGCTCCCACCAACACGAAGAAAAGAGGGATAAAGCTTTCTTATAGAATTCCAATGTCCTGGAGAGGGAAAGCCTTGTGCCAACTAGAAAAGCTGCGTGAAAAGTTTCCCCTGAAAAGATTGAAAGAACTGAAAAATAAAGGAAGGAAAAATGGACCAAGAAGTTTTGGATAGCAAGTCATACTTTAGTGGAAGTAAATATACTTATGAAAATTAACATACGAACGAAATATACCTAATTAAAAGTTATGAAGACATTAAAATGCAGTTATGGAAGTGGGATAGTGAAGGCACAGTAAAAGTAAACTCCAGCTGTAGAATGAACTTAAACTTATAGAGACAAACTGGAATGGCAATTAAAAAGAACAAAATATCTACAGATCTCCAAGAAAGTGCATGGTAGGATTGATTCTGTTGCGCCATACACACCACACCACTCCACGACTCGATATGCGATGATGCAAACAAAAACATAGGGAAAATGATCCAGCGGAAGGGGCAACTCCAGCACTAATCTTCTTAAACAAGAAATGGCATCGAGTCAAGAAATTACTGCTCAAGGAGAGAAGCGTTCAAATAAAGCGATAATTCTTTTAAGTAAAGAAAACTATCTATGATGTCATTTGTTTACATTCTATCTGTCGAAGGTCATCATCCTAAACGAGAAAGAGTGGATGGATGAACTGCTGTCAAATTAAAGCTTCAGCTCTAAGCTATTACTTATACTAGCATAATACAGCCCAGCATCAGATAATTTCCAACCAAGTCTAATTCGTAATATACGACAGCTGGAGAAACAAATGAGAGAGAGAGAGAGAGAGAGAGAGAGAGAGAGAGAGAGAGAGAGAGAGAGAGAGAGAGAGAGAGAGAGAGAGGGGGGGGGCACTAAGCTCTTCTTCTGTTATATAGTATTATGGAGTGATTATCATCTAAGGTTACCATAATGAGACACACGATTTGGGAATTACACCATACAGCCGAAATCATAACGTTACAGAAAACCTGTGCTTTTAATTTTTCATGTAATACTTATTGGGAAGTGTTATTTTCATTCAAAATTATTAAACAATCACCATAAGATATAATTTAAAACATTATAAATCTAAGGTTTAAAAGAGTTGTCAAAATAAGAAAAAAATTTATATATATATATATATATATATATATATATATATATATATATATATATATATATATATATATATATATATATATATACTGTATATTATATATATATATATATATATATATATATATATATATATATATATATATGTATATATAATATATATATATATGTGTGTGTGTATATATTATATATATATACACACACACACATATATATATATATATATATATATATATATATATATATATATATATATATATATATATATATATATATATATATATATATATATATATATATATATATATATATATTTATATATATATATAATGTATTCTAATCAATATGCGTATTAAATACTGGGGAGAAAAATACAAATTCTTTAAGAAAACATATTTTCTTGTTGAATATTTGCGAAAAATATTATTTTCAGATTTTATAGATGACAACCATTCTTATTTTTCCATAGTAAAAAATACGGATCGCATCATAGAGCAAAGGTCAAGGAGGTAGATATTTTGATTCTCGTGCAAATGTAGCAAAGGTCAATTGGCGGTGTCCTGACTTATGAAATTGAGGTCATATAGTATACGCACTGGTAATTCTGTCCCATCGTAAGAATATGTTAGAAATAAGTATACATTATACAATTAATTTAATCATGTATTCATTTATCTAAAGATAAAAAGATAATTAGATAATAGACTTGTAAATGGTTCATTCATTCCTTAAAATTCAGGTTAAAGTATCTAAAAGCTCATTAAAATTGGGAATCGCGTGAAAATCATATCTCTTAATAATGGAGCGAATCGTTTAACAGATGAGTATATATATATATATATATATATATATATATATATATATATATATATATATATATATATATATATATATATATATATATATATATATATATATATATATATATATATATATATATATATATATATATATATATATATATATATATATATATATATATATATATATACACACACACACACACACATATATATATATATATATATATATATATATATATATATATATATATATATAATCAATGGAATATTTCTGTTGTCATTAAACATCTCTCGTGTGGCCTTGAGTACAAATCCATAATGAAGTCAGTAAGTTACAACTTTGTAGTAAAGCACCAGGATGTGTCAACTAATAGTGGTAGCATCGCACTCGATCACTGTTTCTATTCAAAATGTAATTATGCGTTATCCTGCTGTGCCAATACTTAACCTAGTTAAAAGGTGAAGGACATGATCTGCTACTTTCCATTATTTTATACTATTTGGTAAGGAAACTTAAGACCATCTTTCTTGACATTTCTGCATGATGAAGAAATAATCTAATTGCGCCTCTTTCTGCTTTTCACCGTCAAGATATTTCCAGTGATTTTTTTCCCCACAGATTTTAGTTTCATTATTGGATCATCTTATACAACTGGAAGGTATAAGACAATTTACTCCGAGGGCGAGAACCTCCTCTGGCGGATGTACTTATATTTCTACTTGAGATATTTACATGATATTAGATTGCTATGAATTACAATTATATTGGAGCTTTAAAAGGATTCCTTTGGGTTAATCTTTCAATAGCACCTTTTGATCAGGTCAGCAAAGATGCACTACAGGAGGCAATTCGTTAGTAGTACTCAAAGGAGATATTTTTTATTTGAAAAGCAACTGACAAATGTGATTGTTCTCTTTTTGAATCAAGGAATTGGATGGACTGTATTTTTCAACGACTCTTAAAATACTTAAATAAATATTCATTTCTATTAAAACCTACATCCAAGTCTTTGGTAAGGGTAGATAGTTCAGCTATGAAAATAAAAGCTAAATCTGACCTTTTTGAAATTCATATCATCTAGAATTGCAGAACAGTCGGTAACAATGTTAGATCTTAAACCATCTTGACTCCTTTCACACGAGCTGTGTTTTTGCCTAAAAATATGCTCATTCCCTCTCTTTTTTCGAAACGGATTATCCTTTTTCATCATTTTATATATGTACGCCTGAGATTAACCAAGGTGGAATTCTAGAGGGTTATACTTCCACAATCTTGTGGGTTTTGATTAAAAGTTCTTTAAGAGTAAACCTTATATAAAAAGGTATTGAAGAATAGAGAACCAAACATCAGCGAATTTACTGCTCTTAAAATATCGTAAAATTGGTTTTCAAGGAACTTCTCAATTTCATGGCATACCGAAAGCCTAATCATTAACTACATAAGTTAGGGGATAGCTCATAGTAATCACTGCATAGGCTTGTGATAGATGAAGTTCGAAATCCCTGACGAGATTCTTTAGTCTATTTTAATGATATCAAGTCCTTTTGAGTTCTTTCCTACATGCAGACAAATATAACTTGCATCCTTGTTCTAGTTTAGATCTCTACTCAGAGTAATATAGTCTTAATAAAGTTTCCTTATCAGTCATTCATTAAGCACTAGATACTACTTTCAAGATATCTAAGGAATTCTTACTTTATATTTTAGATAACTTATATGCAATGCCCATGTTAGCTACTTTTCAGTCACCATTCAAGGAAACTTATCTTCTTAATCGTTCACATGGAAGAGTATTGGCTTGTGTTATATATTTTACGCAAACTCCATGCACTGGGATTCGTTAGGTCCTTCATTACCAGCATAAATGTAATGGACAATAAAATGAAAAATAGGAATTTTAACTAAACCAAAAGTTAAAATTCTATATAATGACAAACTCAACGTAACATTGAAACAGTTAAGAAATTTTAAAATTAAAAAAAAAAAAAAGCTTAATTTTTTAGCAAAAGTACTAATTTCTCCTAATTACACCCAAGATGGATTGAAATGGATCAGATTTTAACTCCCGTAATGCCTAAAGGTTTTGAACGTCTTTTGGCAAAACGTACAAATAGGTGTGCTGCATTGAAGGTAATAGGTTGGCCAGGGCAACAGCCACCCATTGAGATATTGCCACTTGAGAGTTACTGGATCCTTTGACTGGCCAGGCGGTAATACATTGAAGCCCTCTCTCTGGTCTGGCCTGTTTTTTACACATTCTCCTCTGTCCTCATACATCTGACATCGCCGAGATTACCAAGCGATTCTTCTCCGCTCAAGGGGTTAATTACTGCACCGTAATCGTTCAGTGGCTACAATCCTCTTGGTAAGAGTAGGACACATTCTAACTATGGCAAGCAGCTCTTCTAGAAGGACACTCCAAAATCAAACCATTGTTCTCTAGTCTAGGATAGTGACATAGCCTCTGTACCATGGTCTTCCACTATCATGGTGTAGAGTTCTCTAGCTTAAGGCTACGCTCGGGCACACTTTTCTTTTTTATTTCTCTTCCTCTTGTTCTATCTTTTTAAATTTATAGTTTATATATGAAAGGTTTATTCTAATGTTGTCACTGTTCATAAAATATTTAATTATAATTGTCCATCACTTCTCTTGTAGTGTTTATTCCCTTATTTCCTTTCCTTGTTGGGCTATTTTTCCCTGTTGGGGCCCTTGGGCTTATAGAATCCTGCTTATTTAGTAATAATAATAAAATCAATTATGATTTGTTCACTAGCTTGCTATTTGGCTTTTGCAAAGGCCTTGGAGCATGTGATGCCCTTCTTTCATTTTACAGTACTGCAGTTACAGAGAGTCTCTGACCCTTGCCTCTGCCATTCATGATGGACCTTTAAACCAGATTAGTATGACACCTTGAAATAAAGATATATATATATATATATATATATATATATATATATATATATATATATATATATATATATATATATATATATATATATATTCCAGGAAAATTTGGTATCAGAAAAAAATTATCAACCTGTAATTCTTTGCTGAGACTTACTAACCAGATTTAACAATGCATTTTCAAAAAATGCTAATCCATCGGCATACCTTTTTTAACACCATCTGGATATTTGATATGTGATTGAAGATGATGGATTCATACATTTCTTTCACACTGAAAGATTCATTAAAGTGAGAGTGGAAAACACGTTTCATAGCCAATTACGCAGGAGGGACTTCTCCAAGGTAGTACAGTAGAGTAAATTAAATGTTTTTTTTTTTTCAATTACGTTGAATAGTATATTAGAGACATTCAATCCCCTGTCAACTATTAACTCTTTGTTAATTACAGGTTGGAATGACATGTCGTCAAAGCTCCATCAATGCAGGTATCAAATGAACGAATGAAAAGAGCTTAACTGAAGTAGTTTTATGAAGTATATACCTGTCTCACTTCAAAAAGAGCTATTATTGCTTATAAAGTTAGACTTCTTTGTAAGATATTTGACCATAAACTGACATGAACCATCTATTATATACTCTAAAGATTAAAGTTAAAAGCTCTTCTTAATATTGGAAAGACATCTAAAGTTCGTTTTTACCACAATAAGGATCATTTTGAAGACCTACACTAGAATGTGGCTGCCAATAATAGTCTTCAGTTTATGAAATAAATCCAGAAGGGATTTCTGTACAGCATTAGAAATTGTAAGGACATCACATGCTCCAAGGCCTTTGCGAAAGCCAAATTGCAAACTAGTGAGCAGATCATTACCTTCAGCACACACGTACGTTTTGCCAAAAGAAGTTAAAGATTTTATAGATAATACGGGAGTTGTAATCCAATTCAATCCAATCCTTCTTGTGTCTTTTATTATAGTTTATAATTTCTTAATTCTTTGAATGTTTTGTTTAATTGGGTCAGTGTATAGCATTTGAACTCTTGGTATATATATATATATATATATATATATATATATATATATATATATATATATATATATATATATATATATATATGTATATATACATACATACTGTATATATATATATATATATATATATATATATATATATATATATATATATATATATATATGTATGTATGTATGTATTTATATATATATATATATATAGGCCTATATATATATATATATATATATATATATATATATATATATACTGTATATATATACACATGTATATATATATATATGTATGTATGTATGTATGTATGTATGTATGTATATATATATATATACATATATATATATATATATATATATATATATGTATGCATGTATATATATATATATATATACATATATATATATATATATACATATATATATATATATATATATATATATATATATATATATATACATATATATATATATATATATATATATATATATATATATATATATATGTATATATATATATATATATATATATATATATATATATATATATATATATATATATATATATATATATATATATATATATATATATATATATATATATATATGTATATATATATTAACCAAGAGTTCAGATGCTATACACTGACATAATCAAACAAAACATTCAAACAATTAAGAAATCATACAACTATAATGAAAGACCCAAGAAGGATTGGATTGAATTGGATTGCAACTCCCGTATTATCTAAATTTGTTTAACTTCTTTTGGCAAAATGTATGTGTGTGCTGAAGGTAATGATCTGCTCACTAGTTTGCAATGTGGCTTTCGCAAAGGCCTTGGAACATGTGATGTCCTTACAATATCTCTACCAAGATAGATGATTTGGAAAATGTATTTAAGATCATTCATTAGGTGGAAATTGAGATATGTGCCCATAAAAAGTCGGTTAATGGATTATTAAGTGGCCAGAAGGGAATCCTTAGCCCTGCTATAATTTCCCTCAAAACTTAGAAGGAAATCTTAGATAGGTGTATAGTTAATATTTACTCTAAGCTTTTGGTAGAGGATATTTTTTTTATAATATACCATATCAACTATGAAGAATTTTTTTCACTCTTCTTCTTCCTTTTGTATTTTGGTCGTGCTGTCAATATTGTAGTCACCCTTTAAACTTTCACTCCCATACTTTACGTTTTCTTTACTGAGAATCTTGGGAGAACTGCTCTAAATCAAATGAACTCGTGACAAAAGCGTACGGCGTATGCCATGTTCGTAACGTCACAACGTAGAAACGCCAAACAAAAGCCTTACGCCAGCTTACGATGATTATTTCCTCAAATTTCATGTGTCGAGATAAATCATCACACTGGTTTTGAATACAATTTTAATACTACTGACTTGAAAGCAGCTTTTATCTCTCATACAAATTCAGGTTTGTTAATTTTAAAATGTATGCTCATCGCACCAGTTCATTGCCAATTGCTCATTTAAGTTATTAATTTTTAGCCACCCAGAATAGGTAGGATTATTATGTATGTATATTCCCTTAGAGCTGCAAGATTTCTCTAAGTATTTTGCACAAAATCTTGCCTCCTTCTCACTCCTTACAACAATACATTGCCCTGCTCTAAAGTCCCGATATGGCACCTCAACTGGGTTATCCTACGCCCAAGATCCTCACCTGTTTTGGAAAGTGAAGACAGGTGAATCCACGCGACCTAAGCTAAGGGTCATCCTACTCGCGCACGAGCTGTAGTTGTGGCCGGCTGACCAACCTGGTCTGTGAAGAATTTTTCTTCACTCTTTTTCCTTTCGTATTTTAGACTCTCTCCTAATAATGTAATTACTCCTTAAGCTTTTGTTCCCATACTTTAAGTTTTTTTTCCTTTTTACCAAAACATCGGGAGAACTATCTTAAACTAAATAAACTTGTTGACAATAGCGTAAACCATGTTTGTGACGTCACAGCCTAGACACGCCACCCAAAAGTCTTACTCCGGCGTACGGTGGTTCTTTCCTCAAACTATGTGTGTCGTGATAAATTATTAAACTGGTTTTGAATATAATTTTGATACTGCTGACTTAAATGCAATTTTTATCTCTCAGTACTAATTCCATTCTGTTAATTTTAGGATGTATGCCCATCGCACCAGCCCATTGCTAATTTCTAATTTATTTATTAATTTTTAGCAAGCCAGAATAGGTAGGATTATCATATATGTATATTCCTTTAGAGCTGCAAGATTTCTCTAAGTATTTTGAGCAAAATCCTGCTTCCTTCTCACTCCTTACAGCAATACATTGCCCTGCCCTAAAGTCCCGATATGGCACCTTCAGTTGTGTTATTCTACGCATCATGACCCTTACTTGTTTGAAAGGTGAAGCCAGGTGAACCCATGCGACCCAAGGGTCGCCCATTCATACAGGAGCCGTAGTTGGGACCGGCTGACCGACCTGGTCAGTTGATCAGTACATCTCTGGCTCACGCCGCCCCCTACCCCCCCCCCCCCCCCCAAACTGGACTCCCACCAAACAAAGAAGATTTTGGGTTTTATGCCTCAGCTGGAGATAGGGAAGAAGGCGAGCCTGGTAAATCCTATCTACCAAAAGTGAGGATTCCAGTGGTAGGCCAGTCAAGGGTACAAACCGTGCAATTATTCGGTCGATGGCAATTCAGTCAACAGCTATTTGAGAACAAGGGCTGTCTTCCAAGTAAGGAGTGCAGGTAAAAACACGTGGCCACTAATTTTTCCCCAGTTTAGCTTGGATTAATTTTTACTTGATTTAGGTTTAACTGGCTATTACATATTTCGGGCTGTGTGCCTTTGGATTTGTGTGTACAATTTTTGCATATAATTTTTTGCTTTCGAGACTAGCACAGTCTCTAGGTCACAGGGCCGCGTGTCCGACCCCATTTCAATTATTAATCATTGCAGAAGACCACGAGTCTAAGCAACCATATCTCTTATTATTTAGCATTTCTTTTTATTACAGTTTGTGTTTTGATCCTCTTTACTTTGTGTTAAGAACCCCATTTCTTTTAATGTAAATTTGTGTAATAAAGCAAGATTAGGTAAAAGACGTGGCCACTAGTTTTCCCCAATTTTATCTTAGATAAATTTATACTTGATTTAGGTTTAACTGGCTTTTACATATTTCGGGCTGAGTGCGTGGGATTTTGCGTACAAATTTCGATTATGATTTTTCTTTAGAGACTAGTACAGTCTCGGGGTCACAAGACCGCGTGTCCGACCCCATTTCAATCATTAATCATTGCAAGAGACCTCAAGTCATCCATATTTTTATTTCCTTTTTATTTGCATTTCTTTTATTACATTTTGTGTTTGTTTGATCCCATTTACTTGATGCTAAGATGTCCGTTTCCTTCAATGTGAATTTGTGTAATAAAGCAAGATTAGGTTAATTACAACTCTTTGTATTTTACTCCTTCATTTATTT
>NC_090725.1:142394722-142487222 GCF_036898095.1 Palaemon carinicauda
TAGCTGTAACTGTCAGAAAGGGTGGAGAAGGTGGTGCAAAAGCTGAGAATAGGGGTAGGTCTTTCCAGTTTAAGGGTCAGTGTTTCAGATGTGGTGGCCCTCATATGATAAAAGACTGTAGAGACACAGGTTAGATGTTTTAGGTGTAATAAAATTGGTCATATGGCCAGTCGTTATCAAGAACAGGCTGCGGAAAACGAGTAAGGGGAGACTACTGCGCCTGTAGCCGCCCTTTTGATGATAAGAAGGTGCACCTTGATACATTGCCTATAATTGATGTTTGGATTGGTAATGAGACTGCAAAGGGTCTTGTAGATACAGGATGCTCTACGTCTGTGGTACATTCTAAATTTGTGCCTCACTGTAAAGGAGAAGTGTATATCAGTGCTTTTGATGGGAGTCATATTAAGTGTAAAGTTGCAGATTGTGTGGAGCCAGGTTTGAACGGTAAATGTGTGACAGTGAGGGCTGTAGTGTCGAATCAACTGGTTAATGGCATTGATGTGGTGTTAGGAGTTGATGTTATTGACCAATTAGGAGGTGTCACAGTGACCCAAGGAAATGTATGTTTTGGTGCTTTTCGTGTTGCTTCAGCTGGTCAAGAAATTAAGCATAGACTTGGTGGTGAGAATGATGACAATAGTTCAACAGTTGTAATTGAAGATCCAGACGTTCATGCTAGGTTTGATGGACAGAAATGAACAGTCAGATGGTTTTGGGATAAGGATGAACCTGTGACACTGAAGAAAGAAGTAATTGAGAGAGTAAAGTTAGATGATCCTGTGAGAGGAAACTGGTGTCCCGAGTGTAAAGCATAGTGTTGTGTGATGTGATGCCAGCAAAATTGCTATTGGTGTAGTTCTGGAGATAAATGGCAAGATTGCTGAGGATCCTGCTTGGCTTAAAAAAAAAAAAAAGGACGATTTTAACCACATCAATTTTGCTGAACTAGAAGCTGTTTTGAAAGGAGTAAATTTAGCCATTTGATGGGGTTTAGAGTCGATGGAGGTGAGGACTGACTGCAACTGTGAAGACATGGTTGAAATTTATATTTAGTGCTGAGAAGCGTGTCCACACAAAAGGAGCTGCTGAGATGATAATTAAGAGACGTTTGGGTACATTGAAGGAATTGATTACAGAGTTTGGTTTAAATATCGTGATTCAGATGGTGCCTTCAGAGAAGAATAAAACTGATATTTTGACAAGTCAAGAGAAATTGGCTGGTGAGCAGTGAAGTTGAACATGCACATCTCTGTGCAGGTGCAGTAGTTGATATAACAGAGTTGCATAATAAACACCATATGTGAATTGACAGAACATTATATTTAGCCAAAATGTTGAATCCTCGCGTTTCCAGAGAATGTTTGAAGAAGGTAGTTTAGTGTTGTGATCATTGTCAGTCCATTGATCCTGCGCCTGTGATCTACAAAGGAGGTGAGTTAAGTGTTGAAAGAAACTGGCAGCGCCTGGCTATTGATGTTACTCATTACAGACAGGTACCCTATTTATCAGTGGTGGATTGTGGTCCAGGTCGTTTTGCAATATGGAGGCAGTAAAAGAGAGAAGATGCTCAAGAAATATCTACCGAGTTGAATAGCATCTTTTTGGAAAGAGGGCCAGTTGATAAATTGTTACTTTAGGTAGCAGTGTTTTCGAGATATGTTTTCTCATTAGAACATTGATAGGGTGTTTCAGGCTGCTTATCGACCAGGAGGAAAAAGAATAGTTGAAAGACATCAGACAACCATCAAGGCTATTGCAGAGAGAGGAGGAATTAGTCCTATAGAAGCAGTATTTTGGTACAACAGCACACCAAGATCTGGACAAGATGAATCGTCTGTTCCACAACTTTCGGTGTACAGACATGAGTGGAGGTAACCTAATGGAGCAGATACCAGCCAAGACAAGCCCCTTTTAATTAAGATGGGAGAGGAGGTGTGGGTGAAGCCCCCAAACGCCCGTTGTACTACTCAATGGCGTAAAGGGATTGTCACTCATGTGAACTCTTTGAACAACATTTCTGTTGATGGAATGCTAAAGCATGTGTTGGATGTGCGAGCAGTTATAGTTCCAGCTTCCCTGTGTGATGGTTCAAGCAAAAATGTCAAGTGATGATTCAGTCTCGAAAGAATCAGTGGAACCACAAGTGTTCAAAGAGAAACAGGAGAGAATCAGCATCCACCGAGGAATAGAAAATCTCCTGTGTAGATGGCTGATTATGTTTCTGATTAAGTCGTGTGTGTGTGTGTGTGTGTACGTATGATGCATGTTGATCTTAAGATCAGGTGAGCGTGTTGTGTGATTAATGTAATTTAGGAATTTTTGTAATTCACCTTGGAAAACACTGCCACAGTTATGAGATAGTTAGATTGTTTACACCTATAGGAGTTGTCGGAAAAAACAATGCCGTAGTGACGAGGGAGACATTGTTTACACCTTTAGGAGTTGTCAGGTAGCTGCTGTCCAGGTAGGGTGATTGCCCCGGGTTGTGAATTCGTGGCGTGGGACCTTTCCTGCTATTTTCCTCGTTGGCTGGTGAGTTACAAATCGAAGGTCGTCCATTACTACATCAAAGGGAATATGTAAGGTGAGTTTCAACTACAATACTATACAGTACATCCGTTTCCTATTAAAATTGAAAATGAAACATTGGCCTGGAATCACCCAAAAGTCAGTCTTGCATTAGATGCAAATAAATTGTTGATGATTCCTCGGGAAGACGGGGAACTAGAAAAAAATGTGTTTTAATAGGTGAAAGAAATTCTGTGTAATCATGTGCAATTGAAGCAACCATTAAGTAATTTTCCATGTTTACACGGAATATTTTTTATAACATTGAGTTGATGAAGTTTTGTGTGTTTGAACATTTTGATTTGCCATTTAGGGCATTACATTTAGGTAATGAGATTTTTTTTATGTCTATAGCAATACGAATGCAGAGGTCACATGTAATGGAAAGACACAAGTTTATTGCATAACAAATGTAAAATAATTCATAAACTCTAGCACAGTTGTCATTACCAATTACCTATACTGTATAGTGTATTCAGTGTATTTCTAAACTACGAGTTAAATCAGTCTTCCATCACCAAGGGCTATGAGAGTAAGATAAAACATTTTAAGTTGGAACATTTGAAGGTAATAGAAAATTCTCCTATGCAACTTGACAACAAACATATGTTTTACAAATGAGAGGTTGCACCATTTTTTACTGTGTTTAATATATTTTTAATATCCTTTATTACATTGATAATCTATAATGTTGGGAAGTATTTTCTTTTCAAGAAACTGGATAAAATAAATGAGTTACTGTTGGTTATTACTGGGAAAACAGTAAAGTGAAGTTATTGTATATTATTGTGTATGTGGATTCCACAGGAATCCAAGGAGCCTGCCGAGTGGTGTCAGGAAATGGGTTGATTCATATATATTCTTACGAAGCTGGTCTAGCATGAGAGTAAATATTTTATCAATGTATTTCATTTGTGTATTCAAGAGATGTATAGCCAGCTCATAAGATGGGTGTCACTCGTGTAGGATTAAGTAATGCATGTAAAGTACATAAGACTCGTAATTCATTTAGTTGTATTTTCATTCAGTTCATTATATGTAAATTTGCATTATATTTTTAAGAATTAATGTTCATTTCACGAAGTTTTGTTAAATGGTAGCTCAGGATTAGGAATGAAACTATAAGAAAGATTACTTGAGTGTCATATGATGATGAGATCATGATGAGGGGTAGATGGAGATGCTCTTCGTACTCCCCTATTGAGATTAGTTTACCAAACGTTTAGTTGGGCTCCACAAGGCACTAGAAGAGTTGGAAGACCCAGGCCTACATAGCTGAGGATTATGAAGCACGAAGTAGGAGGTGAGGAATGGAGAAGCATTCAATTAAAAGCTCAAGATAGAGATGACTGGCAAAATCTAACCGAGGCCCCTTGTGTCAATAGGGGTAGGCAAGGTCTATATATATCTGGACCGTGGGGGTAGGAGATGATGATGAGTTTTTAAGAAGTCTTATGTAATCTTGTAGGTATACTGAATGACACATATAAGGTATGACCATGAGGGATTTCGTTATTTTTCCCACGTGGTTAGAAAATATATGAAGATTCTAGAGTTAGATTTACTCTTTTTTTTAATGTTACGAGAGGTGGTGAGAGGAGTTAGTTGAAAGTGCTGATTTCGCCAAGTGTCGGTAGTTCCCTTCTTCTATATTGCCAAGTTGCCAACTTTGGTGATGTAAGCCTTGTTCCCCCCCCCCCCACCTTCCAGACCATATGTAATGCATTGCTTGAAACTGCTTGAAGGTTCTAAAATGATATATATATATATATATATATATATATATATATATATATATATATATATATATATATATATATATATATATATATATATATATATATATATACATATATATATATATATATATATATATATATATATATATATACATATATATATACATATATATACATATACATATACATATATATATATATATATATATATATATATATATATATATATATATATATATATATATATATAGCATGTATAACAGACAGACAGAGAATTCCAGCCCGATATACGATAGCCATCATAATCATCATTACACCAACCCTCTCACAAGTCTCCTCTCAAACGTGACTAGTGTTTTCTCTCATATGTGAATAGTGATGCCTCAACTCTCATGCATGGGCAGTGTACATGAAACACTGGCATATTTTTTTTGTATTTGATTAACGGTAAAGTGAGTAGGCTATCTTAAGAAAATTTATATTGAAAAGTTTTGTGACTGGCCCTGTTAGGTTAAAATTTTTGCTAAACCGTTCTGTAACCTTGGGTAAACCAAAAGACATAAGTGTAACAGTTACGTATACTGTATGTAAATTTCGTTGTTGTTTATTCATTTGAGTGTGAAGTGTATACTCTTTTCATTAATAGTCAAAATTAAATATTTTTAAAGAATAATTTCTAGTGATACAAGTTTTTGTATTATTTTTTAAGTGTTTTGACGTAAGTCTCAGGTCTAGTTCAGATTTAAATTTCGAGTGACTTATTTTGGTGTTTATTTCTTTTGAATTTTTGCTATCTTTTAAAGAATATATTTATTTTTGTAAAAGTGTGAATTATTTCGAACACCAATATTTGCTTCAGTACTTTGCTTGCATCCCCTGACTAAGAACCGTAGAGAGGTTGGTTTTAGAATAGGTCACATTAAAGTAAAATAATCACCCAGTTTTGTTTGAGTGTAACGTAGAGACCTTTGGATATTCAGTGTTCATATATATTACCGTCTAGGAGTTGCGTAATATTCTCAGAGCTCGGTGTATTACTGGGGAAATTCTTTCCACGCTTTATTTTAGTCACCCCCGTTATTCCATTTTTTATTTTTTGTTTGTTATTTTCAGGGTTTTACGCATCTTGTTTTTCTTTTGTTTCCTTTGTAACCTTCATTATTATACCCTTAAATACTCATTGCTGCTAACATGTCCATCATTCCCCTGTAATGCTTTACCTTTCAACACCTCATTCCTCTGTAGATGATATTATCTCAGTTCCTGAGCTCACAGTACATTGCTGGATGATGCAACCGACTGTCGACAATTTTTAAAAACAGCGCTTGGTTGCATTCTGTTCCAAATGCCCTTGAAGCTTTGGATGTTTAACCACAATTGGTTTGTATTTAAGTAACTCTTTCATTTACGTAACTCATTGATCCTAGCTTATTGCTTTTTACATCCCTGTACCTATTTAACGGATTTTGAGCGAAGCGAAAAATCTATTTTTGGGTGAGATAGCCATGGCGTCCTGATGGAAGGTTCTTTTTTGGTAGCTTCCTTGGGTATATCACTACTAAATATTCCCAGAGAATTTAACCACAGGTTATCACAGAATTCTAACTTCTGGAGCGAGTATCCTAAAGGTTTCCCTTTTAAGACATCGTATATCAATAGGGGACGCATGTATAAACGCGCCACATAGCTATCTACACCCCAAACAGAGTTAACACTTCGGTGTGTAGGGGCGGAGAATAGCTGGGGAGCCGTTCCACAGCTAATCTCGTTCGTGGCTATTTTTGGTACTCAAGACGTAAACAAACGGGCGCCATTGCTAAATGACGTCACGTCCGTCCTCATCCTGAAGCCAGTTGCTTGCCGATCGCCATGATACAGCAGAGCAGGGTGGGACCTGAAAAACTGGACGAAGTAGCAGGGAGGGTCCATCAGGACGCCATGGCTATCTCACCCAAAAATAGATTTTTCGCTTCGCTCAAAATCCGTTTTTTGGGCTCAAGCCATGGCGTCCTGATGGAAGAATACCAGAGAATCAATGTATCGTGGTAGATTTTCCCCTATTTGAGGAAGTGCCAAGGGCTTTGAACAGGGTAGCATAGTAATCTTAATAAAAGAACCGTAGGGAAGAGACCTTCCTGCCCCCCTGGCAGTGAAGTTCCCACGGGCCATGCCGAGATCAAAGTGGGTATCGAAGGGCTATTCACCCTGCTAGAAGAACCTGAAGAACTTGGAGACAAGACTGAATGGTTGGCATTCATATAGGAACATTCTCAAGAGCAGACGAGTGGTGGTTAGGCACTGTATGTAGAGGAGAATTGTCTCGTCTCTAAGGTATGAAGAGTAAGTATTCGTATTGGAATATTACATTGCATAGGTGAATATATAATAAGGGTTGAGACCTTAGTATCTTCATTAAACATAAGAGGAAGGGAATAATAAAACTATGACAGACATGTATTTCATAGGATCAGTAGGAGCGGATTGAGACGCACAAGTAATAAAATAAGAATTTTATTTCACAATTGCAGAGAAATTAAATGAATTGCAATAATATGTAAAGCTAATTTTAAATATTTAACTTAGCCGGTGAATATATAGCTGCAACTCTGTTGCTCGACAGACAAAAACCTGTACAAAAAAACTCGCCAGCGATCGCTATACAGGTTGCGGGTGTGCCCATCAGCGCCAGCTGTCGGCCAGATACCAAGCTCCATGTAAACAAAGACTCAATTTTCTCTCTGTCGACGTGTCGACAAGAAGTACTTTACTCGCTGTTGAAACCTGGAGTTTTTCCCATCATCTTTGGTGAAGTACTATATTCTGGTTTGAGCTTTCGCAGTGCAGGTGTTTTTTCTTCATCTTAAATCTTGAACTCGTTTTGGATAGATTTAATTTTTGGTGACAAAGAGAGTATGGACTTTCTTTGACTCTTTAATGGCCGACCCTTCCCTTAGACGGAAGTGTGTTTAGGCTTTTAGTAATTATCTTATCACGTTATAAATTAATTATAGATTTTCCTCTATATATTTTATATCTCTCCGCCTTTATTAGGCCTCTTCGATTAACTTTCCATTTATAATAAACATAAAAAATAAATTTTAATGTTTTGTTTATATGCGACCTTTCCTGAGAGTAGGCGGTCCTAACTTGGAAACCGAAGTTAAACAACGTTGAGCCCTTTGCAATCGTAAATAGCTTTTAAAGAGCTAATGATTTAAAACCTTTTAAATGAATATTTTTAATAAATATTTTATGAAAGAATTTCTTTGAATAGTCTTCGTACTGTTTTCAAAGATGAACTAACGTTTAGTTTATTTATACTACGCAGTTTGCGCTCTATCGTCACGATAGAGAGAGAGAGTATCACGGTTTCACTTTGCAGAAAGTGTAAATCGATTCTGACGTTTTGTTCATTCTTCTTTCAAAGCTTAAATGTTTTAAATTCTATTTTAAAGGAACTTTTTAATTGAAAAACCTTTCAGTTTTTTTCCTTTGGTCAAATAACATGTTTTTTTGACGAAATGTAATTGGGCTCTTCTCTTAGGTGCGAAATCAAGAGAGAAAGAGAGAGAGAGATAGAGACGGAGGGAGAGAGAGGAGAGAAAACGTTCCGTTCAAGCGGGTAACGTTGTTCTCGAGTTACTCTCGTCCCTAGTCTCTGTACGGGGAGAAAGGATAAAACGTTTTTAGTTTTTTATTCTCGTCCCCAGGCTATGTGCGGTGAGAGATTGAAAACGTAGTTTTGAAGAACTAGTGTTTAGTCTCTTCCCCAGCCACTGAATTTTTTATCTTAAAATATGTTTTCTGTTTTTGCTGGTATTAATGAGCTTGCATTATACGACTGATTTCGCAATTACTACCTTTTGATGAGGGTAGAATTGCGTGCTTCAGGTAGAAATCAGTAAAAGTTTCGATTTCAGTGAAATAAGTGCAAAACAGAAAATCGAAGTGATAAAGTGATATTGCGCAAAGTGTTACAGTGTTGCGTCCGAGGGTTCGTCTGTTCGTGCCTATCGTTCACCTAGTCCGGGACCTCTTGCAAGCTCCCAAGCCCAGGGGAGAAGTAATGTCGAACGACTTATGGGTTCGAGAGGCCTTGATCAACGAACAGACGTTTTTCCCTCTATGGTATCGGGTGTATCTTACCAAGATCTCCCCTACCATAAGGCGAGAGAGACGTTTCTTCTCCTCGTCATCCGAAGGCTTTTCGCATAAGAAACCTGTAACAAGGTTTCGAAGCCCTTAAGCGAAAGTCAGTCCTTTCAGGACAGGTCCAGCGTCCTGGTTCCAGCCATTAGGACAGCTCTGACCCTATGCAGTCATCGGAAAACTGCTCGCCGCCTAACAAAAGCGTAACACAGACTCCGAGAGTCTTTTTTGTTGGCAAAGTGTTGCGGTCACAGACGTTACCCTCGTCTCTTACCACAACCATTTCCGTTGATCCTTAATGGGTTGTACGGCAAGACATGCAGAATATGCTTGCCTCCCTTATGGAAGACTATTCTGCCGATTAGTCCGTTGAGTCTAGCCGTTTATCTCATCGATATCCTGGCTTTCAGCCAACCTAACGTTCCTTTGTGCTTCCTGTTGACGTTGGCGTAGCTAAGTCACGTCAGTCAGGTTATTTAGAACCACACTCGATGCGGTCTCGTGTGGATTTTCAGCCACATTTGGACGTTAGGCCACTTGCTGATGCTCCTGTTGACGTTCAGGACGTTCGCTAACAATCGGAGTTGACTTGTTTTGACGCTGTGCGTCAACCTCCGCATTCTAGAGTTGTTTTGACTGCTCAGTCTAGGCAGTCAAAGCAGTCTCGAGTGGACGCTGTGCGTCCTCACGCACCTGTTGTTGTTGACAGTTCAGTTGTTGACAGTTCACAGACTGTCAAGCAGTTACATGACGTTGCGTCCTGGTCCGCTACTAATGCACCAGTGCGTGTGGACTCTGCTTGTAAAGCATTGCCACCACGGTAGGTCTCTCCCTTGCTTGAGACTCAGCTTTTATCGGACAAGGTTCCTGTAGATGAGGAAGTTGCTGTTCCCCCTCCTACTGATATTCCCTTGAGGACTCTGTCAGACGGAGAGGAGCCTAAAGCTGCTTAGCCCTCTATGGACTTTAATTAAATCATGATGATTTTTTTTAAGGATCTTTGTCCGGATCTTTTTGTAACTGCTGCTCCTCGTTCGCCTAAACGTCAGAGCTTACACTAGGCCTAGCTACTTCGATGACATTGTTTATAAGCTAGTGCTCTCTCGCTCTCCTAGAGAGCTTTACGTTTGCTAGGCGACTGGTTTATCACCAGGAGGAGTTTGGGGGATACAGCCTTTGCTTTCCCTTCTTTTAAACTGGCTTATAGAGCGAGAGTCTGATATGACACGAGAGAAGTTCTCGGCTTGGGAGTTCATGTCTCTGCCCAGATAGACTTCTCAAATCTCGTAGACTCTCCCTGGCGCCTGGCCAGGAGACGCTCCAAGTTTTTTACAGGTCAACTTCACAGCTGTTTTCGAGCCTTTGAAGTTTTGCTGTACAATTATGTCATGCATAAACAATGCTTTCAGGGATGGAAAGCGGTACCGCCTCAGTCGCTAACCCCGTCTGTTGCCGCACCTGCTCCCGTAGACCCTAAATGGGCTTTGCTGCAAGACATGCAGTCCAAGCTTGCGTCCTTGATAGAGGACTTTAATGCGGAGAAGGTTGCTGCCGAACCTTCTGGCCAACAACCTTCCAACCGGTCGGTTGTGCGTCCTGTTGACGCTGAGGTAACCTTCTCGCGTCTACCAGTTGAGGTGGTTCCTCCACCGATGCGACCCAGTGTGGGTTGCCAGCCGCACGTTGACGTTAAGCGACGCTCGGAGGTGGTTGTTGACGTTCAGGACGTTCAACAACCAGCAGAGGTGACTTGTTTTGACGCCGTGCGTCAACCTCAGCAACCCGGTATGGTGTTGACTGCACAACCCAGACGGTCTAGTCAGTCTCGGGTGGACGCTGTGCTTCCTCACGCACCCATGGTTGTTGACAGTTCACAGACTGTGCAGCAGTTCCATGACGTTGCGTCCGGCTCCGTCACGCATGCACCAGTGCGACCGGACTCAGCGAGCCAGACGTTGCCCACTCCGTTGCCGTTTCCTCATCAGTTTTCGGATGAGGAACTATCTGATGAGGACGTTGCTGAACAACAAGACGATCAGCCCCCAGAATAGATCAAGCCCTGCTATCCATCCAGAAGATGCTGAAGAAGGAACGCTGCTCAGTCAGGCTGTGGATGAGTCTGGTGGGGACGCTGTCATCCCTGGAACAGTTTGTATCACTAGGAAGACTACACCTCCATCCTCTTCAATACCATCTGGCTTTTCACTGGAAAAAGGACAAGACGCTAGAAGCGGTCTCGATCCCGATTTCCGGAAAGATAAAGTCTTGTCTGACTTGGTGGAAGGACAATATCAACCTAAGAGAGGGTCTTCCCCTGGCTGTTCAGACTCCCCACCACGTTCTCTTCTCGGACGCATCGGACTTGGGCTGGGGCGCGACACTGGACGGTCGGGAATGCTCAGGTCTGTGGAACTCGAGTCAGAGGAGCATGCATATCAACTGCAAGAAGCTGTTGGCAGTTCATCTGGCCTTGAAAAGCTTCGAGTATCTCCTTCGAGGCAAAGTGGTGGAAGTAAACTCGGACAACACCACGGCCTTGGCGTACATCTCCAAACAAGGAGGTACCCACTCACTGACGTTGTACGAGATCGCAAGGGACCTGCTCATCTGGTCAAAAGGTCAAGACATCTCCCTAGTAACGAGGTTCATCCAAGGCAACTTGAATGTCATAGCAGATTGTCTCAGTCGGAAAGGGCAAGTAATTCCAACAGAATGGACCCTCCACAAGGATGTGTGCAAGAGACTTTGGGCCAATTGGGGCCAACCAACCATAGATCTCTTTGCAACCTCGCTGACCAAGAGGCTTCCAATCTATTGCTCCCCAGTCCCGGACCCAGCAGCAATACATATAGATGCCTTCCTCCTAGATTGGTCACATCTGGATCTCTACGCATTCCCACCGTTCAAGATTGTCAACAAGGTACTGCAGAAGTTCGCCTCTCACGAAGGGACAAGGTTGACGTTAGTTGCTCCCCTCTGGCCCGCGAGAGAATGGTTCACCGAGGTACTTCGATGGCTAGTAGACTTTCCCAGAAGTCTTCCTCTAAGGGTGGACCTTCTACGTCAGCCTCACGTAAAGAAGGTACACCAAAGCCTCCTCGCTCTTCGTCTGACTGCCTTCAGACTATCGAAAGACTCTCGAGAGCTAGAGGCTTTTCGAAGGAGGCAGCCAGTGCGATTGCTAGAGCAAGGAGAGCGTCCACCATTAGAGTCTAACAGTCGAAGTGGGAAGTCTTCCGAGACTGGTGCAAGTCAGTTTCTGTATCCTCGACCAGTACCTCTGTAACTCAAATAGCTGATTTTCTCTTATACCTGAGAAAAGGACGATCCCTTTCAGCTCCCACTATCAAGGGCTACAGAAGCATGTTGGCATCAGTCTTCCGGCATAGAGGCTTAGATCTTTCCAACAATAAAGATCTTCAAGACCTCCTTAAGTCTTTTGAGACCACCAAGGAGCGTCGTTTGGCTACCCCTGGATGGAATTTAGACGTGGTGCTAAGATTCCTCATGTCAGACAGGTTTTAGCCGTTACAATCAGCCTCCCTGAAAGATCTCACTCTAAAGACTCTTTTCCTGGTATGCTTAGCCTCGGCTAAAAGAGTCAGTGAGATTCATGCCTTCAGCAAGAACATCGGATTTTCGTCAGAAAAAGCCACCTGTTCGCTGCAACTTGGTTTTCTAGCCAAAAATGAGCTGCCTTCTCGGCCTTGGCCTAAATCTTTCGATATTCCCAGCTTATCGGAGATCGTAGGCAATGAACTAGAAAGAGTCTTATGCCCTGTTAGAGCTCTTAAGTTCTATTTAAAGCGTACCAAACCTTTACGAGGCCAATCTGAAGCTTTATGGTGTTCAGTTAAGAAACCATCTTTGCCTATGTCAAAGAATGCTTTATCATACTTTATCAGATTGTTAATACGAGAAGCTCATTCACATCTGAGTGAGGAAGACCAAGCTTTGCTTAAGGTGAAGACGCACGAAGTTAGAGCTGTAGCAACTTCCGTGGCCTTTAAGCAAAATAGATCTCTGCGAAGTATAATGGACGCAACCTATTGGAGAAGCAAGTCAGTGTTCGCGTCTTTTTATCTAAAGGATGTCCAGTCTCTTTACGAGAACTGCTACACACTGGGACCATTCGTAGCAGCGAGTGCAGTAGTGGGTGAGGGCTCAACCACTACAATTCCCTAATTCCATATCCTTTTAATCTGTCTCTTGAAATGTTTTTAATGTTGTTTTTATGGGTCGTCCGGAAGGCTAAGAAGCCTTTCGCATCCTGGTTGATTTGGCGGGTGGTCAAAGTCATTTCTTGAGAGCGCCCAGATTAGGGGTTTGATGAGGTCCTGTTGTATGGGTTGCAGCCCTTGATACTTCAGCTCCTAGGGGTCTATCAGCATCCTAAGAGGATCGCGAGGCTCCGTAAGGAAGACGTACTTATAAGGCAGAGTAATCGTACAAGTCGACTTCCTTACCAGGTACCTATTTATTTTGTTTTTGTTATTTTGATAACTTCTAAAATGAAATAAAAACTCTTAGCTCATAAAATGTAAACATATTTTACTGGTCTCTACCCACCATCCTGGGTGTGAATCAGCTATATATTCACCGGCTAAGTTAAATATTTAAAAATGATATTTTAATTATAAAATAAATTTTTGAATATACTTACCCGGTGAATATATAAATTAAATGACCCTCCCTTCCTCCCCAATAGAGACGCAGTGGGACGAGGAGATAATTGAGTCTTTGTTTACATGGAGCTTGGTATCTGGCCGACAGCTGGCGCTGATGGGCACACCCGCAACCTGTATAGCGATCGCTGGCGAGTTTTTTTGTACAGTTTTTTGTCTGTCGAGCAACAGAGTTGTGGCTATATATTCACCGGGTAAGTATATTCAAAAATTTATTTTATAATTAAAATATCATTTTACAACAAATTATAATGTACATAGTAATAAAGACTTGCTCTTGAATCTGAAAGGGAATTTCAAATTTATTAGTAGGCACTCGTTCTCGAGGAACGTCAGTCTTTAAATAAAACACATCATGCTCTAGGCATGTGGCACTCGTGTGACGACTATGACATTTCACCTGGGATAAGAACAGTTATAAGAAAGCACTAAGTGTTTTCGACATCACTACGTATCACTCAAGGGTCAACATAGGCACCCGAAGAGTTAGAGTCCCAAGTAACTCGCTGTTCTATGCAGAGTTAGGTGCAGGTTTCATAACACTACCTGCGGCTACCACAAAATGTTTGACTTCGTGCACTTGTTTCGCATAATGTTTGAAGAAAACTGAAGAAAACACGCGAAGACTTCCAGCCTGTGAAACTCTTAAGGCTTTCGAAGTTCATACTCTGAAAGAAATTCAGAGACGATGCAACTTTTCTAGGATCGTGACCGGCGGGTGTACTGTCAGGATCCGCTCTGCGAATGAAGTAGGTGATTTTCGCTCTTAGTTGTTTCAGTAACAGGTCGCTGCCCGATGTTTCTCCTTTGAAGAGTTGGCCTCCACCAAAGTCCGAAGTTCTGCGAAGATAGACCTTGAGGCTCTCTACTGGGCATAGAGGCATCTTCCTTCAGGGGGCATATTCTCCATGGGCCCCATCTTTTGGTGGGTAATTCGTTTTTGGCATGAAACGTCGGATCCGGGAAGAGGGTAAGGTCTCCTGAGTCAGTAAACAGGATATGACCCTCTTCTCTTGATAATGCCACTATTTCGCTGACTCGGGCTCCTGAAGCAAGAGCAAAGAGAAATATAACTTTCTGAGTCAGATCCTTGAGAGGGCATGAATCATTATCCAAGTTGGAGGCGAAATGGAGCACCTTGTCCAATGACCAGGAGATCGGTTTCGGTGGGGGTGCTGGGCGTAGACGAGCGCATGCTTTCGGCAGTTTATTGAAGATGTCGCTGGACAGATCAATTTGGAAGGCATACAACAGAGGTCTAGTCAAGGCCGATTTGCAAGTAGAAATCGTATTGGCTGCCAAGCCCTGTCCATGAAATTGAATAAAGAAGGACATGCAAAAATCAATGGTGATTTCCGTAGGATTTTTTGCCTTGACGAATGAGACCCATTTTCTCCAAGATGATTCGTATTGCCGTCTTGTGGATTCGGTCTTGTATTCCTCGAGGAAGTCTAGACTTTTCTTCGAGATCCCAAACCTCTTCTTCGCAGCTAGGGAGAGAAAATCATGAGATGAAGGTCCTTGATTTTCAATGATGAAGCGAAGACAGTCGACTTCTGTACTTGCTGGGAGAGAACTGGGCCCGGGAGAGGGATCAGCGTGGGCTGCAGCTCCAGGACCAGGGGGTACCAGTTGCTCCGGGGCCACTTGGGAGCCACTAGGGCCGCTGTCCCTTTGAAGGTTCTCAGCTTGGAGAGGACTTTCAGCAGAAGGTTGGTGGGAGGAAACAGGTAGATCTTGGACCATCTGTTCCAGTCCAGGGACATGGCGTCCACTGCCTCTGCCTTGGGGTCCTCGTACGGGGCCACATATCGAGGAAGTTGATTGTTGTCACTCGTTGCGAAGAGATCGATCTGAAGTTCCGGGACTTGGTGAGAGATGAAGGAGAATGATCTTGCGTCTAGAGACCATTCCGACTCTATCGGGCTTGTCCGAGATAGAGCGTCCGCCGTCACGTTGCGGAATCCTTGTAGGTGAACTGCAGATAGGTGCCACTTCTTCCTCTCTGCCAGACGGAAGATTGTTAGAAGCACCTGATTTATCTGGGGCGATCTTGAGCCTTGGCGATTGAGACATCGAACTACCACCGAGTTGTCTAGGGTTAGACGAATACGGATCGAGGGAGGCGGGAAGAGTTTCTTTAGTGTTAGAAGAACCGCCATGGCCTCCAAGATGTTGATGTGAAACGTCTTGAATAGTGGAGACCATGTGCCTTGAGCCTGTTTTTCGTGGGAGTGACCTCCCCAACCCTCCAGCGAAGCGTCCGTGTGGATGTTGAGTGATGGAGGTGGGTGTTGAAGAGGGATGGACCTCTTCAGGGCCGTCGCTTCCGACCACGGCTTGAGGAGAAGTCGAAGTCTGTTTGGGAGCCGTCTCTTGAGGTCTCTTCGAGCGATGGATGCAGAACGTCTCCAGACTCCCGCGGCATCCTTTAGCTGTGCATGAAGCACCGGGTTTGTCACTGAGGCGAACTGTAGAGAGCCTAGAACTCGTTCCTGCTGGCGTCTTGAGATCCACTTGGATTTCAGTAGTCGCTTGACAGACCCTGCTATTTCCTTCCTTTTCTTCTGGGGGATGGAAAGGCGGTGTGACTGAAGGTTCCACTGGATTCCTAACCATTGGAACTTCTGAGCTGGAGAGAGGCGAGATTTCTTCGCGTTTATCTTGAATCCCAGGTGTTCTAGGTACTGGGTGACTTTGCTGCAGGATTTTAAACAATCCTCGGGCGATGGAGCCCAGACTAGCCAATCGTCGAGGTAGGCCATCACCTGGACATCTCGGAGGCGGAGCTGTTGTACTATGGCGTCCGCCAACTTTGTGAAGATCCGAGGGGCCACGTTGAGGCCGAAGGGCATGGCCCTGAAGGCGTAGCTTTTCCTTTGGAGTTGAAATCCTAGGTAGGAGGAAGCGTGATGGTTCATTGGAACGTGCCAGTAGGCATCCGCCAGGTCTATGGAGACCGTGTAAGAACCTCGAGGCAGAAGGGTCCTTATCTGTTGAAGAGTCAGCATCTTGAACTTGTCATTCGCTATGAACTTGTTGAGGGGGGATAAGTCCAGAATGACTCTGAGTTTGTCGGAGTCTTTCTTGGGGACGCAAAACAGTCTCCCTTGGAACCTGGTGGACTTTACCCTCCTTATCACCTTCTTGTTCAAGAGGTCTAGGACATATTCTTCCAGAAGGGGGGTTGATCGTTGGAAGAATTGCTGGAAGGTTGGGGGTGGTTGAGTCCAACTCCAGCCTAGACCTTTCTTGACGATGCTGTGTGCCCAGGGATCGAAGGTCCAACGATCCTGGAATTGGCGGAGTCTTCCTCCCACCGGAAGCACTTCATTGCTTCTGGTGTCCTGAGAGCTTACTGCCTCGGCCGCTAGCTCCCCTTCCTCCTCTGCCTCTGGAGGGACGGCGAGATGCGTCTCTGCTTGCACCCCTGTTTGAGCCTCTACCTTTGGGACGAAAGGTAGTTGTCTGTTGTTCAAAGGCAGGGGTGAAAACCGGTGACTGGGACAAAACCGGTTGGGTGACCAACTGAAAGGTCTGTTGTGGCTAAGCAGCCACTTGGGGAGTAGCGGGTCCCGGAAACTGCCGTCGCTGTTGACGTTGTTGGGGTTTTTGCTTGGAGGATTTCCTCTTAGGTTGAGGGCCATCGTCCTGAGAGGATTTCCTCTTTTTTGACATGCCCCACTTGTTGAGAAGGTTCCTATTCTCAGTGGCAGCCTTGTCAGTGATCTCTTTCACAAGATCGGAGGGGAAGAGGTGTTTACCCCGGATGTTGGAGGAAATCAGCCTCCGGGGTTCGTGTCTCACAGTGGCACTTGAAAACACGAATTCTCGACAGGCTCTTCGAGCCTTCATGAAGTTGTAAAAGTCCTTTACCAGAGTCGCCATGTGCGATTTGGCGAGTACCATGTAGTGGTCGGGGGCTCTGGTGTCACCAGCCATGACGTCAAGTTGTACTTGGAGGGACATGGATGCTGCGAGCCTTTCCTTCGTGTCTTGTTCCCGACGAAGGAGATGGTCATTGAGTTTCGGGAGGTCCTCGTTAAACTGACGTCCAGCTACGTCAGGATCTAACTTTCCCACCACGAAGGTATGCTGGATATCCTTCCAGTGTCGAACGTCGGGGGGAGTCACCATGGAGAAGGGTCTGCACTCCTCCAGTGCAGGACAGGGTTTCCCTTCTTCCACAGCCTTGTGGCACGCAGCGAAGGCCTTTTCCGTGAAGGGAAGGACTGCGTCGTCGGGTGCGACGTAAGTAGGGTGCTTCTTGCTCAGGGCCGGAAGCTTAGAGCAGGTAAAACCCCTACTTTTGAACGCGTTGGCTAGCATAGCCTGAGCCTTCGAGAGATCGAACACCATCACCTCCTTGGGTTCGGTCTCTTCTTTAGAGGCAGGTTCAGAACGAAGCCGGACGTAACAGTCCGGGTAAGCCTCAAAGCTCGGGAAGAACTCCACTTCTTCCAGGGGAACCGTGCCGATCTTATCGCTGATAAAGATCCTGCCGGTCGCGATAACCATATGCTCGGCATACCTCCAGGGGTTGGCATGTGAGCATGCAGGGAGGTCCTTAACCGAGATCTTCGGTTCTTTGGACCCTCCCATGGACCTGATGAACTCGTGTGTCACCTGAAGCTTTTGTTCCATAAGGGCTTCTATCATACGGAACATCTCCTGGGCGGATGGGATGGGATCCGGGGTAGCGGAGGTAGACGGGAGAGACACTTCCGTCGGTGTAGGAGTAGGGGCGGGGATGGAAGGCGGAGCGACCTCCTGCTCCGACTCGGTGTACTCCACCTGGTCCTCTTCATCTTCCGCGCCTTGGGCCATGAGGGTCCTCTCCGTGTCCTCCGAAATATCCGACATACGTTCATCGTTTTCAGCATCCAGGCGACACTCGTGCATGGACTGGGCCATGACGACATCCGGTTCCACCGAGATCTGGACGGTGGGGATCTGATCTTTGGGGACCACAGAATCTGGGGAAGCCTTTGGGAACAATAAGGCCCTCATATCTTCAGTGGCAAGGTACGGTCCAGTGGCGTTCTTCTGGAAGCCACGCACCCACTTGCGTAGCTTATCCCAAGAAGCGTCCCTAATCTCCGCTGAGGGAGGGTTATTAAACGCATCGACCAGGCGATCCTGGCAGACCGTACAGTTCTGCGGGTCCCAGAACTTCAGATCACCTTTCTTGTTGGCACAAGGGGCGTGGGTCCTACACGCCGTATGTCCATAGAAGTGCGGGCGCTTCACTGCACAGAAGCTGTGGTCACACTTCATCTGCTCCTCCTGTAAAAGAAAGAGAACATGAGTATGGGGGAGTCATAAGAATGACTCTTAAACTAAAGTTAAATATTAATTATTAATTTTAACTTGACATTAGGTGTGATGCACAGAGGATGGGCTGAGAGAAGGAGATAGATACATACTCCGTGTAACCCGCCCGGCTGGTTACCGTGACCTTCATCCATAGACAATCTGTTGTGACCGAAGGCACAGGATAGAATTCAACATGGAATGCCCGTAGGGCAGTGGGAATTCTATTGGAAATTGTCGAGGATATAAGGCTAGGACTGAGGCCACTCAGACTCTAGAATTGGGAACTAGAAGATCCCATAGGGTAACGGTTTCCGGCAACCAGCCGTGCTAAGATACACACAGCATGCTGGAAATCTGTGATATGCAAGAAGACAGCATGGTTACTAATAGAACGGTAAGATAATACCAATCCATTTACGTAATCAAGTCATCTGGTTACGATGTAGGGCTATCAACATCAGATGATAGCTAGTAGTAGGGGGTGCAAGTCGTCTTGACGCCTCCGGAAGGCTCCGGCAGACCGCCGGCACGCCGGATGCCGCTCCAGCAGAGTTTTTGGCATTAAGGAAGACAATATAGAAGTCAAGAGTAATACCAGGGTGGCGGCCGCCGGCACAGCGGCGGCACGCCGACAGGGAGCGGAGGCTCCGGCAGCCGGAGGTAGCCGGCTTGGTGACAGGGACAAGGATGGTTATAGCAGAACCGGAGTGCCGGCAGTGGATGCCGGCACTCCGGGGGCCGGCCGGTGGACGGACGACTGAGGCTATGAGGAAAGAGGGAAGGCCATCGGCTAGGTCCCGACGGCAGGCGGCAATCCCCCGGCACACGGGGGACTGGCGGCGCAGAGGGCAAGGGGTAAGTCACCAAGGTAGGAGGTGGGTATCACCGACAGTAGAGGCGGCAAGGGACCGGCACCCGGATAGTGAAAGAGACAGAGGGGGGGATGTAGGGGTCCGGCCATGGACCCCAAGACATCCCACCTGAGTGGGTGTACCCATGATAGAGGCTAGCCCTATCACCCAGAAGCAGGGGCCGCTGGGGACCGGGAGCTAAGGGAGCCCAAGGGAGGGCAGGGAACACCCAAGAGGGGGGAGAACCCCTGTAGACAGAACGCATCCAGTGGCTAACCCCATAGGACACTATGAAGGGTATATGTACCAGAGCGGACTGCACACAGGAGCTCAAGGTAGCCCTATAACTCCACCCTAAGGAGGAGTTGTAGGACAGGGGACAGATGGGTATAGACTAACCTAAGTATAGGCTAGGCCATACAAGAGATAGGTGGGGAGGGGAGAAGAGAAGGGTCTTCTGTGAAGGAGGTTCTGTACCAGAGCGGCCACCAAGGAAGGGAGGACACTCCCTAGCCTAAGGTAAGGCAGCCTGTCTGAAAACGGTGCATGGGTATTGTTTCAGCAAGGTACAGAACTAACCCCTCCAAAACCTAACCTAGAGCAGGGATGTACACCCTGAACTAGGAAGGATGGAAGACGTATCGCTATTGCAGGAAAGGTCGGAGACCTAGCCCCAGCAATAGAGGAAGGACTAGCCGTTCCTCATTCTCGGACGCAACCCTAAGGGGGGATCATTCCCTTAGGGAGGACAGAGAAGCGATATAATACTCTGATATGAGCTTGATCCCCTTACGTGGTAGGGGGAGCAAGGCTACACAGAGGGGATGCCCTAAGGCAGGGGATGAAGGAAGCATATAGGGGTCCTACTTGTAGGTTAGGTTAGAAAGACACACTATCTAACCTGTCCCTTATATGGTCCCTGAAGGCAAAAACACTTGCATCACAGTCAATAGTATTGTAAAATAATGCCACTATCTTCATAAATAAGCCTAGGATCACTGATAAATATCATGCATGAACTCTGATATAGGCGCTCTGGCCTAGGGGCTATAGTAGCCAACTGGTATGGGGTCAGTTGATGACCGATAATAAAGCGTCAAAACACGATATAAAAGATCCTAGCTATGAAGACTAAATAACTAATAGTATCGATTAGTTAATGAGGCCGGAAAACGCTGTTGAGGCTATCTAAATAAGGCATGCAAAACAACAGCGACGCCATAAAATGGCCGGTCCGGTCGAGGCACAGCTCTGCCACAAAACATCAAATATCTCGAAAAGTAAAATTTACTTTACGGTCAGAGCTTATTTAAACAATACTGGAACCTTGTACTCAACTTTCCAGAAGAAGGCGAGGCCGAAGGTAGCGACATGACGAAGATGCAGGTTGATGAAAAAGCGTAAGGGAAAATCCGTCTTAGCAAGGCAAGCTACTAGAAGAAGGATGAGGACGGACGTGACGTCATTTAGCAATGGCGCCCGTTTGTTTACGTCTCGAGTACCAAAAGTAGCCACGAACGAGATTAGCTGTGGAACGGCTCCCCAGCTATTCTCCGCCCCTACACACCGAAGTGTTAACTCTGTTTGGGGTGTAGATAGCTATGTGGCGCGTTAATACATGCGTCCCCTGTTGATATACGATGTCTTAAAAGGGAAACCTTTAGGATACTCGCTCCAGAAGTTAGAATTCTGTGATAACCTGTGGTTAAATTCTCTGGGAATATTTAGTAGTGATATACCCAAGGAAGCTACCAAAAAGGAACCTTCCATCAGGACGCCATGGCTTGAGCCCAAAAATAAGTCTATTTAGCTAGGATTGTTTCTTGTGTTATTGAACATCACTAAACGCCACTTAATTTTTTTGTGTGTATATATATATATATATATATATATATATATATATATATATATATATATATATATATATATATATATATATATATATTAATTTTTATAAGCCAGACAGTAGGATTTCTTTATAATGACTTTCCCCTGGAGTTTCAAGACTGATCCTTGTATTTATAAAAAGCACCCTTTAGCGAACCATGTACACATGGAAATTGGAAGAAGAACCACTCGACCGGCTTGAATCAGCTCAGCGGCGGCAGGCAGGAGCGTGCGAGCGGCCCACTTAAAAACCAGGAAACATGGAAGGTGGACGTGGGCATAGCCCCTTCAACTTGGACGCCGCTTAAACTTAGGTGTCGCTTCAACTAACTGTTGGTCAACCAATTACTAACCAACAGTATGCCGTACTTTGAGCCATTATTTAGAAGATAGGCTGACGAAGACAAAACACGCCCGTGCAGAACTGAAGATGCACCGTGTTCTTAACAGTTTACAAGATGCTTCCACTATGTCTACAATCAACCCACAAGAGCGTGAGTACTAATTAACGGTGCTCAACCTTGGCCAAGGAACTGTCAACCCCCCCCCCCCTTTTTTTTCTAGCCTTTATTTGACGATGTGCACATTTAGCTAGGAAGTCATGTTCAAACTGTCTGGTTTAATCATTCGTGGCGTGTCTGTTACTATAAGTTGTGTTCTTGTTCCCTTCTATCAAGTTTGAAATTTTTTGCCCGAGAGGAATGTGTTCAAAGTAGTGAGTAGAACTTTTGGTATTATTTCAGTCACCATTTTTACTTTCATTGGTTGATTAGTTATTTGATTATTGATTTACGATTTAATTGATTTGACCATTTTCTTGGCATTTTTCATATGCCATGCGGTCTTTATTCAAATTTCAATTAGGTAGTTTTGCTGGTTTTTCCTGTGTCAGTTAGGTGAAAATTCCTGTTGTATTTTATGGAAATAAACGCCATTGTTAGGTTAAAATTATTAACTGTTTTTAACTTAACCTTTACATTTTGAAATGACTAAATGAGTTAGCTCATGAGGTGAGATATGACTTAAGGGTAAGTTTATATTTACGTCAATCTAAAGCTATTGGTGTCAATCATTTATTGTAATGATCTACGGTATTACCTCCCGGTAGTCCTTAGGACGTTTTGACTTTTATAGTACTGCTCCCCCCAACTCTTTGTGAAACTGTCGTTAACGTAACTGATTCAGTCCAACCACACTTGATTGGGATTTACTATTCTGCACCCTGGAGTAGTGTCTGAACATCAAGGTGATATTGGTGCCGACAGTCCCGGTATAGAAAGCAAACCGTCTTCGTTGCGGTTCTCTAGTTTGTCAAGTGTGAGAGTGTCGGCGCTCTATCCTTCAGGCTCGAGTCTGGAAATCAGAAACGGAGAGGCCTTTCCCGGAATTATTTCCCACAATTTCTAGTATGTATCATATTTATGTAAAATAAAACAGGTGACTTTTGGAGCTCTGGAATTTACGTAATTCGCTAGACGTAATAACATTCATAATAAATGAGTTAGTAGATGTACGTAATGAGTTGTTTCACAGGTTTGTCATTAATTAAGAGATATAGAGAAATGAAATAGGTTGCTATTGTAAAGAAAAAAATTAGTTTTAGAGAGAAATAAGAGAGTTCAAACTGAAGGCTGTGTGTTAATAAAATTCAAAGAGGTAGACATTTCGGAAGACAAACAGCCGGCCTTAGTTGTGGAGGTTGAATACCTTCTGAAAGACTAACAGCCGCTTGGAGCAAGAGACACATGATCACAAGTGAGCAGCCATTCTGAGGGATAGGCATGACCACGCTCCGAGATCTGGAGTACAAAGAGAGCTGCAAGCAAGCATTAGGTCTCTTTCTGCCAAACCATACTAGAGTAAAGATCAAAGTGGACCTTTGGTCTGACCCTCTTCCTCACCTTGAGGTCAGGCTCCCTCCTGCCATTTCCATGGATACTCCCGACTTCAGGTACCTTATCATAACATTGGCCGCCTTTTAAGCAGAGATGTCAGAGGGAATGAACTTCTTCTATCCAGAGATGTTGAAGAGAAACCAGAACTTCCTCTAGCCTGATATGTTGGAGGGAAACGAGTGCCCTCTAGCTTGTGATACCAGAAGGAAACCAACCAGGAGTATGTGATCAGCTGAAGTCCTGCTGTTCTAGGAGTCCTTACTGTCTCTGAAGGGGCTCAATTTGTCTCGTCTGACCATCAAGATTTTTAGCAAGAAAGTCTCTGGGAATATCACTCCAATTTTCACATGAATACTTATGTATTTTTCTTTTTAGTGTAATTTAACTCAGCATTGTAGTTACTTATGTCAGTAAAGCAAAAACTCATCACAGCATATTCATACCCATGCACTGAACTCAGTGAATATTGATAATGATATCATTGATGCAGTATAGAAGACTTTGTCTAAGAAGATGTAGATCCATTTAATAATTAGAGTTATGAAGCTTCAAATTCCCAAAATAAATATAAAAGCTTTACACTGCTTTTTGTGTTGGAGCACTTGGGTAGGTAGCATTCTGCTTTTCCAACTAGCGCTGTAGCTTGTAGGAATACAAGCTCTTCTGGAGATCCCTTCGAATACAATGATGGGTTCATTGGAGTCTTGAGTCAGAGTAGGATGACATGTTGTGAATGGGATGCAATATCTGGAGCGAAGGATCTCTACAGCCAAGGGTTCTGCATCATAAAATTGCCACCCTATCCAGCGACTTGCCAGGCATCCCGCCCACAGGTGGCAGAATGAAAAGATTGCCTTTTCTACATGATAAATATAGTACAGTATGTTGGATTGTTTAGTTCATTGTGTAGGGCACTGTTAACAGATGAGACAATTTCTAGATGGGCCAATGAGCTAAAGGAGGTGAATGTAATCTTCATGGGTGTAATATTGAAATTATAAATTTAGTTTCTTTAATTATATATTTATTTAATAAATTTTTGTATAACTAATTTAGACTTACACTTATAATAACATTATTACCTTTAACTCTTACTGATATGTCAATTGTCCTGACTTACATTCAAAGGCTACCATTCACTTTAGGACAATTAACTTATTCATACCTAGTCTATATATAACAATCCAAACCTTGACATATTCTAATGCCAAATTAAATTTACACAGGCACTTGACAAAGCAAGACAAATCTTCATTTTTGTAGTTCAGGTTGTGGGAAAGGCTGATCGCCGCATTCTTTTTAATTTTTTTTTTAATTTTTACAAGTACAGTAGCTAGATACATGATGAAATAACCTTAGTGCTAGTACATTAACAGGTACTCCAAACCTGATACCCTTTTATAAGGAAGAAATAAGCTTTGTCACACAATAAGAGGAGCAACACCTTTCCCCTCTTGACTCATCGTTGTCATCTTGAACAGAGCGCTCTGAGCTACAACTACGCCTTTGTAGTAGACACAACTATTCCTTTGTTTAAGCTTACCTTAGCACCTATGTACACACACTCAAACCTAAACAATCTCAACTTCGAGTGGTTAACTTAATAGCTTGATGAGATGAAAACAAAGTTTGTTTACTCAGTCTAATAACTGTCAAGGGAATTACCATTTAATTACATGAAGGAATTTCTGTCATTACATCACGTCACTCATCAGCCATTTAATTGCCTCATGTTTATATTTCAGGTTTGTAAAATGCCCTACACCCCGTAGGCTGACTAGTTATATCTACTTTGATGTGATATTCTGATGTTTTGATCACGAGGGCTAAGGTGAAAATTAGAAATTGAATTGCATGTCAGTAAGACAGTTTTAATCATGAGATCTTTATTAATGCACCACTGAACTACAAGTAGACTCGGATAAGAAAATTGATAGTTATGATTTCTTGGAAATGTAGCTACAATTCTTCATTTCTTTGCATCATAAGAGCTCCAGTGTAAGCCCAGTAAATGGTCCAAACCAGAACATGTGGGAGACCTCTTTGAAACGTGACCTAATGTGATACTGCAACCAGTGAGACCTGAAGTGCTAAATCAATGACATAAGCAATCTCTGCCTCTTATTAAGTTATTCCCCTATGAAGTGAATACTTGATATAAAATAAAATGCTACCTGGGTATCTTATAAGTTAAGTGTGTTGCCTAATTCTTGTTATCATTAAGAGTATTATGAAGATACAAGCCTCACGTAAAACCTTTTTATCAAGGCCTGTTAATCTAAATTATTAAGGCCAACCTTTGTGAGATTAGAGCTATGTGAACTTGGATTACCTGGTTTGATAAGTAGAGATTTTTATGAAATCTGTGAAATTACCTGTCATTGCCAGGTGAGAAGTACATTGATGATTGATATGTCATGTAAAGATTTCAAGGTTATGCACAGATAATTTGAGTTTCTTACTGTCAAGGATTTTTCAGATATTAAGGCAGTGGACACTTCAGTGATATAAGTCATAAATTTATATGACTATTTTACTGTCATGGGTAGATACAATACTTTTGAAGGGATATGTTATTATTAAAGACAAAAATATCTATTCCCAAAGTGTGAGCAGCGAGATGAGATTCGACTACCGCATTGTTTAGTCAAACCTGTTATCACTTCACTGTCATCAGTATTTTGAAAGTAAACCGAGCCCCAACGAGAGAGCCTGCCGTGATAAGGGGACTGTCCTGTTTTGACCAAGATATCATCGTCTTAATCAGTGGAGTCACCATATTTTGAGAAACCAAGCCTGAGATATTACTTGTTTATGAAATATGTCATCATGGAAGGACACGTGTTTTCCTTTTGTTACGTCACACGTGGTCCAGATAGCATCAGAAATTTCTTCTAGAAGCTTCCATGGCGGGATCGAAGAGGGCGTTTTTAAGGCCAATGAGATGCAGAATTGTTAAAAAAATTAGTTCTTTGGAAATGACCACTGCCCACTGTAATTAACTCCGCCCATACATTGCTATATAAACTTCAAGAAGAGATTGTCCAGGAAAAATAGAATAGGACATAAGACAAGAGAAGAACTATGTATGAATCAGAGGAGAGCCAAGTCCTGACGAGATAAGCAGAGAAGACCAGAAGCCTGATAGAGTTCATTTCCAACCTTCCCTTCAGATGACAAATGCCTATCTCCAGTCCTGTTATGGCTGAGAAGAAGAGACAAATTGAAGCTGCCAGCCCTTCCCGCTTGTGATGAGAAGTAGCCAACACTGCCTGCAGCCTACCTTAGTTCAACATTATCATCAAATTCTTGGACATGACTTCTTATATCCCATCTTGATGTCACCTTTTCTGTGACGTCTTCGAATCCAGTCATCGTGCCAGTTTCATCTGAACTTCAGCCTCCCTTCTGCAACATTCTCAAGCCTGAAGTCTCCGTACCAGTATCATCTCAGCAGCTGCAGAAAACTATTCCTTAAGTATTTTCACCTTACTGACTGTTCCACTTTCTGTTGAAGTTTTGATTGATTTGATTTGTCAGTTAAAGTAACCGGATTAGTAACATTGATCTTTCGGATTAGTAACATTGATCTTTCTTTATAAGTTTGTGAATAAATGTGTTGTTTTTTCGTGAGTTTCTTTTTATATTCATTTCCCATATTTCAAAGGTGGTTGTTGGAGACATTTGAATTATTAAAAGAACCTGTAATGATTTTAAGATTGTAACATCTATCAGAAGGTAATTTGAAGGGTTCAGAATGGAAAAACAATTCTATATCGATGTATTTATTACAAAACCTATGGGTCTTCTTCATTATGATTTGTCATTGTATTTGTAGATGTATATTCATGTGTGATCTTCACCCTTGATATTTTTTCATTTTTGTCAATGACTCATTGATGATTAGGGGGATACTAGATTCTTTTCATTAATCACTTTACAAAATAAATAATTTTTATAATTTACTTTAATTTTTATTTTCATAGTCTCTCCCTGATCCTTAATCATTTTACAAGTCAATGAACTGAAACTTTGTAATTCAATGAACTGAACATACAAAATTAATCTGAGATACGTGTTGCTTGTTGGGTTCCCTTCCCCAGAACCAAAACAAGTGGGGTGCCCATTTCTCATGTTGCTCTCTTGACTAGTTATATAGTAAGTAGGGATCGGCCTTGTTAACCTGATAATGAGTCTGCGTGCCATACCTGGCAGCAACCCGCTAACCATAACATAAATATTGCAAAGGCTTTACTTCCTCACTTTCACCTCTGATTCTGAGTGTCCTTTCCTCGTTTTGCTGTCCAGCAGGAGAATCTAAGTAAATATCAGCTGATTTCTAGGATTGTTTACACTTTGAAAAGGGAGTAACAGCAAGAATGCATAGACTTACATTAGATTTGTTTTTACTAGCACCTGGTCAACATAATGTGAGACAAACTAATGGTCAAGTTTGCAAGCTAATGAAGAACACTGCTGACTAAAACATGATGAAAATGATCCAAACTGGTTGACACTTCATTTACCTCTTCAGAATTTCACGGAATCTTACATTATGCCAGGCTATTCACTCAAGTAATATGAAACTTTTTACTACCTTCAGGGTGATAGGCGCTTACCTTAGCAATAGAGAACTAGGATCAGTGCAACCTGCTCGGCCTTCTGCCTCACAATTTAATTTAGTCTTACAGAGTTACTAGAATTGTGGATTGCAAGGGTTTGGCAGCAAAAGGAACTAAAGTATGTAAAGATTTTGAGGCTTGTGAGGCTTTCAAACCTGTAGAGCACAAACGTACGTCAGAACCCTTAGTGAACAAAATGCTATTAATATTAAAATGACTATGGAGTTAGGTTCGACAAGGACCTGAATTACCAAGTCTGAGGAAGGTTTCACTGGACTTCTAAAGTTTAACAATGCAAGCAAGTGATGTCAAGAACTTATGAAGAACATCACTATCGAAAGATGGCTGAACTTGTGTGTTGTCTATAGGTGGAGGCGTGTCAATACCATCATCATTCCCATTACAATCAACTAAACAAGTCTTCCCCAATTTCTCCCTAAACTAACAACAAGGTTCCTTTTCTCCTTAGAACTGTTAACTTTATGGACGACCATTGAAAATACTTTTCCCTGAGAGGTATCGAGAGTGAAACACACTCTTAACAATGATTATTCAAATCACAGTACTGCCTCCAACACAATATACTGTACATAGGGAACATGGATAATAATCTCCCAGAAATAATTCTTATGTACATTCCAGGAAATATTAGAACTAAACCAGGGGAAGACATCTTTGTGCGTAAAGAGTAAACAATGCAAGAGAATAAACAATCTGAGTGTGATCGCACCCAGTTGACGAAGATAAATGAGGACAATTGACAGAGGCAGCAACCTGGGCTTTTCACCCTTACTGCTAGACAGTTCCAATCCGTTGTTAAGGTCATGTATTTAATGGAGCAAAAGAAAATAAGAAAATTTTAAGATTTTACGGATGTGACAATTAAACCTGGTTTAAAGGTTTAAAAACTGCTCATGAATGGCACAGGCAAGAAACAGTTACATTGTCCTAGGAAGCAGGAGACTGACCATATATCATATGATCAGCACCCAAGCTCTCTCCACCCCAGCTAGGACCAAGGAGGGCCTGGCAATGGTTGCTGATGACTAAGCAAATACACCTATAAGCTCCCTCAAACCCCTCTCACAAGGATGGTAAGGTTGCAGACATTAAAGGAACCAAAGAGTTTGAGCAGGACTCGAACCCCCGTCTGGCAATCAGCAGGCAGAGAAGTTACCAATAAGGCCACAATAAGAAGCAATAGGAAAATCAGGGGAGATTTATGGAAATATAAAAGGGTTTGCTCTGAAACCTGATAAAAATTAAACCAATGCTCCCTCCCGGTTGAGACTTACAAGGACCAAGATAGCCTTAAATTCACTTACTCTTTTGGCTGTTGCCAAGGCTAAAAGAAAGAGGGATTTAATTGTCAAATACTTGAACAGTACTTTATCCAGATGTTCAAACCTTAGTACTGTACCACATTCAAGTTTCAATTAATTGTATTTTCAATAATGAAAGACCTAACAGTAACCTTTAATATACTGTTAGCATCTAAATTTAGTTAAATGTGTTTCTGCAAAACCTATAACCTGTAATTGATAAAACAGCAAAACCTTTTCATACCTAAGATATAGCAAATATTTATTAACATTGCTGAAGTTGATTTTAGTTGTTGATTTCTTTTTTTAGCTTAATTTAGCTTCTACACACAGAAATCTGACATTCAATACTCAGGAAAAAAGATGAAAAAGCAGACCAACATTATCACACTATTTCAACCCAAAAAATTGTCAACCATCTCAAGAGTAAATACCTAGTTCTCAAGGGAAGTAAAATTTGTACTTGCATATAAAGTACATGTACTGAATATTACATACAATGGACATTAGTAGAATTTGAGTTCTATCAGATACATCTGTTGACAAAATTTTAGAATTCTAAAACCTTACAACTAACATAACTAGAACACTCCTATAATAAATAAAATGCCTTTACCAGCAAATCTTATTAAGACAAGAGAAAGATGAACATTGATGACACTAAAGAATACTGTATATAAATTTATAAATTCTTACATGAAAAATTATGTAAAATGGCTCTGAGCAGACGTATATGAACTTTTAATTTTTAATAAAAAATCTAATACAGTGACTTCACCTCACAAAAAGAAAAATGCAACAAAACACATTTTTAGAAACTTTAGATTTTAAAAAACTTTTTGTAAGAAACTCATATTAATGAAATAATACTCCCCAAATTCTTAATCGTATACAGAAAAATGCTCACATTCAAATTAACCTTCAATGTTTAAAGTAACAATCATCTTCATGAAAGTTATATAACTATCATCAAAATATTTCTTAATTCATTAAATACATTTTGGTAAAAATAAGGTTCTGCAAAAGAAACCAGCTTTGTAACAAATATATACTCCTTTATTAAACAATTATTGATACACTTAGGTATAATATGTTTTTGGAGATCCAGTAGAGTATTTTGAATTTCCAATATCTACTGCTACACTGGCTTCATAAAATTTCCCTCAAGTATACAGAAATAAAATGTTTGTAAACATAATGCATAATAGCATGGAAATAGGTTTTGCAAATAACTGAGACTCAAAAATTACAACCACAAGGCAAACTTGCAGGTAGATCTTACCATAATAATGCAACAGTTCACCTATCAGCTTACACCACACTATATTAATTCAAGAAAATATATTCAAACCTTGCAACTAATACAAAGTTTGAATTAAATTTCCATAATAAGCCATATGAAAGTTAAGATTCACTTTTAAAACCAGAATCTTTGTTAAATTACATGTCTAGGGCAAAGTACAGTATCCTACATCTGTCTATATATTTTTTCTAACAAAAAAACTTCCATATTGTAAGAGTAGGATTTGTATGGAATGTGATCTACAGAAATACATAATGGTATTTAAAAAAAATGGAAAATAAAAACGTCTTGATTACTTTCACGTATGTTGTTTATTACTGTACTCTTTTCCCGAGAAAGCCTACTGAAACCTAGCATTTATTATGTCTTACATTTATGTACACATTGAGAGCTGAAATAGAGTACTATTCAAGAACAAGTTGTCTAACCAACTAACGAAAATATTAATAAATATAACTTTTCCTAGAAAAAAATCTAGCGCATTTGCAGGTACAAAATTATCCATAAATCCAAGGTTTGATACTAATAGGATGCCTATGGCATAGGACAAACTGGGATGAAGATAAAAATATCTCCTGGGATAAGAAGAGTGAGGCTACAAAGCAGGTGGCTAGGCAAATAGGTATTGGGATGTATGGAATCAATCTCAGGCTATTTGCAGGAAGGCCCTAGAATTCCATAAAGCTTTACTGATGAATATTGTATTTATTCAAATTATATAACACTAAATACAGAACAGGCATTGGTAGAAAAAATTAAAAACAATTACAATATTACACAAGAGCTTGAAATTAACTTTTATAACAGTATCAGTCTGAACTTACAATCCTCAGTTATGCAAGCAAATACTCTTTAGTATATAATACTGTATTTGGTCTAGTATAACTAAATGCTTTTGTCTTTTCAGTTAAGATGCACTCACACTTATAATATTGTTTAGGCTTAAACGGAAAGGATAAAATTTATTGGGTTGTGTATAAGACAAAATACAGCACAGCATACAATTATATAACAAGGGAGAGTAAGTTGAGTCTAGTACTATTACATACAGTATACTGTACATGATTTTTCAAGCTCTTGTGTAAAACATTAATGGCTTTTTGCCATTATTTTATTTTGTCATCTATCTGTGAATACTTTCCTGTATTTGAAGCTAAGATCCTCATAGGTGCAGCAATCATTCGCAGTTTTGGGATTTGCTGGTGTGTCTCTTACTGTGAAAACAGCAAGAACATTGATTTCTTTAATTAGTTTCAGCTAAAATGCATCAAACATGGTTTATGGAAATCACATTAAAAAGGCATATGATAGGCAGCAGCTTCTAAAAGAATGTTGTGGCATTGGCAAAAACTTATAGAGGAAGTAACATTTTGGTAGATTCAGGATGTACAAATAAAAGTAAAAGAGTGCCTCTTAGCTCTTAGCTATGGCAGACGAGAGAGGATATAGATGTGGACTGGAAAATGAGAATGGGTCTAAAGGCTGGAGTAATGGATTCAGATTCTCAACACAGCTAAGAGAAATGAGAAAATATTCAGGATAACAAAGTGCCTGAAGAAAGAATAGCTGAAATAGAGAAAAAGTATATTTAAATAAAAAACGGAGAAACTCAAGATGAAAATAAAAAGATATTGGAACACTGAAGTCAGTATTTTGAAATATTCTTATTGAATAAAACAAAGCTAAACTGAAGGATGTTAGCAAACCTGAGAAGCCAATAAAGAACTTAACAACTGACGATGAAAATAGAAAAGTCCCAAGACTATCAAGAAAAATGTTATTTTCATTAGTAAAATAAATTTTTGAATATACTTACCCGATAATCATGTAGCTGTCAACTCCGTTGCCCGACAGAATTCTATGGAGGGATACGCCAGCTATCACAATACTAGAAGGGGGTGTACTAACCAGCGCCACCTGTGGCCAGGTACTCAAGTACTTCTTGTTGACACCTCCTCAATTATTCCTCGGTCCCACTGGTTCTCTATGGGGAGGAAGGGAGGGTCAATTAAATCATGATTATCGGGTAAGTATATTCAAAAATTTATTTTACTAATGAAAATAACATTTTTCAATATTAAACTTACCCGATAATCATGTAGCTGATTCACACCCAGGGGGGTGGGTGAAAACCAGTGTACAAGATTAAAGGATAGCTAAGTATCCCATATTTCATATAACAGTTATCTCAAATAACAATGAAATAATAGGTACCTGGTAAGGAAGTCGAATTGAACCGTTACTCTGCCTCTTTTTTAAGTTCGTCTTCCTTACTGAGCGCAGCGTTCCTCTTGGAGGCTGAATCAACCCAAAGGTGCTAAAGTATACAGGGCTGCAACCCATACTAAAGGACCTCATCACAACCTTTAACCTCGGCGCTTCTCAAGAAAGAATTGACCACCCGCCAAATCAACAAGGATGTGGAAGGCTTCTTAGCCGACCGTACAACCCATAAAAAGTATTCAAGAGAAAGGTTAAAAGGTTATGGGATTATGGGAATGTAGTGGCTGAGCCCTCGCCTACTACTGCATTCGTTGCTACGAATGATCCCAGGGTGTAGCAGTACTCGTAAAGAGACTGGACATCTTTGAGATAGAATGATGCGAACTCTGACTTGCTTCTCCAATAGGTTGCATCCATAACACTCTGCAGAGAATGGTTCTGTTTGAAGGCCACTGAAGTAGCCACAGCTCCCACTTCATGTGTCCTTACCTTCAGCAAAGCAAGGTCTTCTTCCTTCAGATGAGAATGTGTTTCTCTAATCAGAAGCCTGAATAGTAAGAAACTGAGTTCTTAGAACTTGGAAAAGAAGGTTTCTTGATAGCACACTATAAGGCTTCTGATTGTCCTTGTAAAGGTTAAGACCTTTTAGATAGAACCTAAGAGCTCTAACTGGGCAAAGAACTCTCTTCAGATCATTCCCCACCAAGTTGGACAGGCTTGGGATCTCGAACGACTTAGGCCAAGGACGTGAAGGAAGCTCGTTTAGAAAAAACCGAGCTGCAAGGAACATGTAGCCGTTTCAGATGTGAAAACAATGATCCTGCTGAAGGCGTGGATCTCACTTACTCTTTTAGCTGTTTGTCAAGCACACGAGGAAAAGAGTTTTTAATGTGAGGTCCTAAAAAGAGGCTGATGGAGAGGTTCAAATCTTGATGACATAAGGAACCTTAGGACCACGTCTAGATTCCAGCCTGGAGTGGACAACCGACGTTCCTTTGAGGTCTCAAAAGACCTAGGGAGGTCCTGAAGATCTTTGTTGGTGGAAAGATCCAAGCCTCTGTGGCGGAAAACCGCTGCCAACATACTTCTGTAACCCTTGATCGTAGGAGCTGAAAGGGATCTTACTTTCCTTAGATATAACAGGAAGTCAGCAATCTGGGTTACAGTGGTACTGGTTGAGGAAACTGCATTGGTCTTGTACCAGCTACGGAAGACTTCCCCTTGAGACTGATAGATTCTGAGAGTGGATGTTCTCCTTGCTTTGGCAATCGCTCTGGCTGCCTCCTTCGAAAAGCCCCTAGCTCCTGAGAGTGTTTCGAAAGTCTGAAGGCAGTCAGACGAAGAGCGTGGAGGATTGGGTGTACCTTCTTTACGAGAGGTAGACTTAGAAGGTTCACTCCTAGAGGAAGAGTCTTGGGAATGTCGACCAGCCATGCAGTACCTCTAAGAACCATTCTCTCGCGGACCAGAGCGGAGCCAACCAACGTCAGCCGTGTCCCTTTGTGAGAGGAGAACTTCTGAAGTACCCTGTTGACAATCTTGAACGGCGGGAATGCATACAGGTCGAGGTGGAACCAATCCAGCAGAAAAGCATCCACGTGAACTGCTGCTGGGTCTGGAATCGGAGAACAATACAACAGGAGTCTCTAGGTTATCGAGGTAGAGAACAGATCTATGGTTGGCTGACCCCACAGGGCCCAAAGTCTGTTGCAAACATTCTTGAGAAGGGTCCACTCTGTGGGGATGACCTGACCCTTCCGTCTGAGGTGATCTGCCATGACATTCATACCGCCCTGAATGAACCTCGTTACCAGTTAGCTTTCGATCTTAAGACCAGATGAGTAGGTCCCTTGCGATCTAGAACAACTTCCACGAAAGAGTCCCTCCCTGCTTGAAGATGTAAGCCAGGGCTGTGGTGTTGTCAGAGTCTACCTCCACCACTTTGTTAAGCTGGAGGGACTTGAAGTTTATCAAGGCCAGAATAACCGCCAACAACTTCTTGCAAATGATGTGAAGTGTCCTTTGCTCCTGATTCCATGTTCCCGAGCATTCTTGTCCGTCCAAAGTCGCACCCCAGCCCATGTCTGATGCGTCCGAGAGGAGACGGCGGTCGTGTTTCTGAACAGCCAAAGGTAGACTTCCTTGAGAAGAAAGCTGTTCTTACACCACGCGAGAGAAGACCTCCTCTCTTCGGAAACAGGAACTGAGACCGTCTCTAGCGTCATGTCCTTTATCCAGTGAGCAGCTAGATGATACTGAAGGGGGGGAAGGTGGAGTCTCCCTAACACGATGAACAGGGTCAGAGATGAAAGTGTCCCTGTTAGACTCATCCACTACCTGACTGAGCATCGGTTCCTTCTCAGCATGCTCTGGATGCATTCTAGGGCTTGGAAGATCCTTGGGGCCGACGGAAAAGTCCGAAAAGCTCGACTCTGAAGATCCATACCCAAGGAGACAATGGTCTGGGATGGAACGAGCTGAGACTCCTCAAAATTGACCAGGAGGCCCAGTTCCTTGGTCAGATCCATAGTCCATTTGAAAAACTCCAGACAGCGACGACTTGTGGGAGCTCTTAAAAGCCAGTCGTCTGACGGAGCCGGACACAAGATCATGATACTGCTGCACAGTCTGTGAACTGTCAATCATGGGCAAGCGAGGAAGTACAGTGACAACCCGAATCTGTCTAGACTGTCTGGGTCGTACAGACAACTCCTTAACGGGTTGCTGAGGTTGCCGCACTGCGTCACAACAAGTCACTTCTGTTGGTTGTTGAACGTCTTCCCCGTGACACATTGACTCCGTAAACAAAAAAATCCTCTAACAAGGACTAAGCTTGGACTGCATGTCATGCAACACAGCTCAAGGTCTAAGGGAGCAGGTGTGGTAACAGACGGGATTAGCGACTGAAGTGGAACCATTACCTTCCCTGGAAGCATGTTAAGCTTAAATAAAAGTCCATAAGAGGTTATGCAGCTAAAGGCTCCCTCCAAATGACAGAGTCCTCAAGGGAATATCAGAAGGAGGGAGAAAAGAACTTTCTCATCTACAGGGACCTTATCCTAGAAAAGCTAAGTTCTCTGAGTGAGGGTTCACTGGTGCAAAAGCAGCAGACTAGAAGGCAACGTAATGAAACTGCTTGACAGTCTAGTGAGTTGGCAACAACCCAAGATGTGTGACTGAGAAGCATGCGGTAAGGTATGCAGAGCATGATGTATGCAGAGTATGCTGTATGCAGAGCATGCTGTATGTAGAGCATGTTGTATGCAGAGCATGCTGAATGCAGAGCATGCTGAATGCAGAGCATGTTGTATGCAGAGCATGCTGAATGCAGAGCATGCTGTATGCAGAGCATGCTGAATGCAGAGCATGCTGTAAGCAGAGCAAGTAGTAAGCAGAGCCTGCTGTAAGCAGAGCCTGCTGTAAGGAAAGCAGAGCGTGTGCATGGTGTTTAACATTTCTCAGAAATTCCATGACCAGTGCTAGAGTGCTTTATGCATGCTTGCATGGGGTTTAAAAATCAACATAATGTTTACCTTACATTCATAACTCATGATTCATATTTTTGCCATGGTTTGAAAATGGAGGTAAGGTATGCTGAACAGCAGAGTCAGAACGAGCTGGAACAACAATAGTTGTGGTTTCCTCTTCAAGACTCTGTTGAGGGAACACCTGAGGCTCAGTCTGCAAAGGCTGAATAAAAGACAAGCAGAAGGAAGGCGCATGGGTGGAGGAGGCTGACTCCTAGCATGAGTGGTTGAACCCAAGGGTTGCGCTTGCTGAGCGGTTGGCGGAAGCGGAGTAGCAAGTTCCAGTTCTTGTGGTGTGAGCGGAGCGCGATGAGGAAGAGGCTGCGCAGAACAAGGTAAAGTTCTCGCAAGCAGAGGTGTCTGAGGCGCAAGATCAGGGTGCACGGGTTGAGCTCGGTGCAGCAGCTGAGGAGACTGACTCATGGGTGGAAGAGGTTGTTGTACCTCCACCGAGAGTTGCACCACCGGTGGAGCAGCCAGGGGAGGCGGAGGAAGAGTGGAGTAATCCTCCTGATCCCAAACAGAAGGTTGCCTTAAAGAAGGCTGAGGCTGAACAACACTGGGAACAGCGAACACAGAATGTGGCTCAACATCGTACGCCTGGCAGATGGTGCTGCGACTAGGTGGAGCGAGCGCAGGCGGGTTGAGCACAGGCTGAGCGGGTGCAGGTGGAGGGAGTGTAGGCGGAGGCGGAGGTGCAACACTCTCAGCCCGACACTCACGCATCAAGTCCGAAAGCTGTGCTTGCATGGACTGTAGTAGAGTCCACAACATCGTACGCCTGGCAGGTGGAGCTGCGATCAGGCGGAACGAGTGTAGGCGGGGGGAGTGTAGGCGGAGGCGGAGGAGCAACACTCTCAGCCCCACACTCACGCATCAAGTCCGAAAGCTGTGCTTGCATGGACTGTAGTAGAGCTAACATCGTACGCCTGGCAGGTGGTACTGCGATCAGGCGGAGCGAGCATAGGCGGGGGGAGTGTAGGCGCACTCTCAGCCCGACAAACTGATGACTGAGGAGAGTCAGAGCTAACCCAATGACTGCATCCGGGTTGTTGAACTTTACTTCGTACGTCTGGCATAGGTCTGGACTTTACGTTTAAGAGGTCTTGAGACCTGAGACCAGCGTTACTCTGCCTTTATTTTCTCCTCTAAATCTCTTCTGCAGACGAGCAAAATAAGGGCTCAATCGTCTGCGGGTGGGAGTGACGGTCTCGGTAAGACACGCCCACAACCACCGAGGATACTTCTGTGCGCCGATCAAGGCCTGCCGAACCCTTTTGCCCTTCGACATTGCTTCTCCCCTGGGCTTGGGAGCTTGCAAGAGGTCCCGGACTGGGAGGACGACTGGCGCGCACAAAAGTACCCTCACGCATAACACTGACATACTTTGCGCTAATCACTTATCACTTTGATTTCTGTTTGCACTTATTTCACTGAACTCGAAACTTTAAGTGGTTTGTACCTGAAACACGCAATTCTATCCTTCTCAAAAGTTAGTAATTGCGAAAACAGAATTACAATGTAACAGAAAAATCTAATGAAAGATAATTCAGTGGCTGGAAAGAGACTAAACACTAGATCACTCTAGAAACGTTTAGTTTCTTCCCCTAAAGAGACTAGGGATAAGAGCAAAAACGATAACGACGTTACTCGTACGCCTGGCAGGCTTGAGGGAAACGTTTATCCTCTTTCTCCCTCCGTCTCTATCTCTCTCTCTCTCTCTCTCTCTCTCTCTTGACTTAGAACCTGAGAGAAGAGCCCAATCATATATATCGTTAAAACATATTATTGGTAAAGGAAAAAACTGAAATATTTCCCAAAATGAAAAGTTCCTTTATTAGGATCAAAACCATTAAGTTAAGAAAGAATGAACAAAACGCTAGACACGGTTACTCTTACTGCAATGTGAAACCGTGAACATTCTTTCTCTATCGTAACGATAGAGTGCAAGTTGAACGTTCTGAACGTCAACAACTGCAGAGACAAACAAAACGTTAGTTCAACTTTGAAAAAGTACGAGACTATCAAAGAAATTCTTTCAAAGACATTAAAATAGCATAATATGTTAACAGGTAAAACCGAAATGACGGGCTCAATGTTAATTAACTTCGGTACCAAGAAAAGACCGCCTACTATTAGGAAGGTCGAATATAAACAAATATAAAAATTAATTTTAATAAGTTTATAATAAAAGGAAGTTAATCGAAGAGGCCTATAAGAGGCGGAGAGATATAAAATAAATCTATAACTTTGTTAAGCAAAATTAAGAAAGAGAGTCTATACTCTCTTAGACACCAACACTTCCGTCTCAGGGAAGGGTCGGCCATTGAAAGGTGAACGAGAGTTCATACTCTCTTCGTCACCAAAATTAATCAAATTAATTCCAAAAGCTAACTAAGCTAAAATAGAAGTTTCCAGTAAAGCGACAGCCGAAATCAAAGAGAAATACTTCACCAAAGTCGTGAAAATACTCCAAGAACATAAGCGTATCCCAGAACGTCTTGTCAGAAGCACGACAGAGGAATAATTGAGGAGGTGTCAACAAGAAGTACTTGAGTACCTGGCCACAGGTGGCGCTGGTTAGTACACCCCCTTCTAGTATTGTGATAGCTGGCGTATCCCTCCATAGAATTCTGTCGGGCAACGGAGTTGACAGCTACATGATTATCGGGTAAGTTTAATATTGAAAACAAGTGATTTAATAAAAGTATCGAGAGAGCCTGGCATTAATGACTTTGCTAGAATATACAAAATCTATAAAATGAAGAGATAGAATCAGAAAACTTGGAAAAGAATCTTAATGGTAGATGAAGGAAAAATGGATGCATTGCAATATTACAAATTTTGAAGTAATTTGTATTTTTTCTAACAATACAAATTTGTAGTTATTTACATAGGAGAAGAAATCAGCGCAAGAGGGCTTACGACTATAAAATTTTCAATGAGGTGTTAACAACCATTCTGGTTGTTACCAGTGGTAGCGGAAAGAAGCAAACCCGGGCCCCCACACCCCGTTCACTCACACAGGATAAGTGACAGTAGGTAAAGTATGTGTAAGGAACTATGGCTTTGTATTTAAGCAGGAGTTAAGACAAAAAAAAAAAAAAAAAGTGTACTCTTGTACCTGCAGCAAGGATGAAATGTCTAATGATAGCTGGACTTTTGAAAAATAAAATGTCACATTGGAAAAGAGAGAGAGTTGCAAGTGGTACATAAAGCTATGAATACTTTATACTAAAGGAAAATGGATGAAAAATTGAAAAGCTGTAACTACAGAATATTATGATTCATACTCAAAGCAGTGGAAAGAATTCACTACAAGTGAGGATGAGGCCAGGAGATAAGAGTACCAAGGGACTGGAAAATAGACTGCTGAAAAGGTTTAGACATCAGGAAATAAAGTAGGATGACAAAAATCTGTAGTAAAGACCAGGAAATGATAGAAAATGGGTACACATAAAGACCTAGATCTAATATGAGTTTAAGTAGGAGTACAAGATAACAGAAAACATATTTCACACTTCAAGCCACAAAAGGAGTAGCTGATGTTATGAATTAATATGATGATAAAGTTAAAGAAGTTGGACGGCTATGAAAAAACACCAAAAATTTATGCATTCAATATAAACAACAGAATTTAATGCAGCATGTAAACACTACAAGGCAACATGAGCAATGTTAAAAGAATGCTACATAAGATAAACTGAAAGTAGTATCCCCTTACATGGGAACGGAAAACATAATTTCATGGGTCTATTGAAAATTAACTAGATCTTAGAAAGGTCAGTATAAACCTACTTGGAAATGCAGCCAGTTACAATATTGTAACATAAAATCAACTAGTCTGTTAAGTTAAATATGACTATTTTCTAATGTTTGAGGAATAGTAGTTCGCAAGTAAAGTACCTAAGAAAATGATACTGACATATAAGGTTAGTGGCTCTCAGGTGAACAGCAATAGCTGTTACCCTAAGCTCAAGATTGCTAACCTATCCCAAAGGCACCGGTAAGTGTGTGAATTCACATCATATCGATAAGGTAGTGTGAGCATGCTAGACCAAGCTCACAATAGCTAACAGACCTTGAAGTATCGGTCGACTTCACATATCTTAATTGACAAAAAGAAGAAAGTTCCGATCAGATATGGTCTGCATTAGCAACAGGATGTACATGAATGATACCTTTATCAGCTTCATGCATGGTGCTGCAGATTGATCCAAGGTAAGATAGTTCACCTGTAACAGATGAAACAGTATTGGCTGTAACACAACACTCACAATCGCTAACTGACCCCAAAATTCTGTACAATACAGAGAACACACAAGAGTGAGGAACAATTCTTCATATCAAGATAAAGAATCAAAAAGGTCACATACGCTCTCACCCTCCTCCAGTGCAACAGCCTTCCATTGGTTATTTACTATTGGCAGTCTGCTATGAAGAGATTCCAGCACACATTGGAGTGTGGCAAACACCTCACCCCAGAAACCCTGAAAAATATCGCCACTGTAGATCCGAGTTCTCCCTCCTCTTGAAATATACTCCCCGGGACCAGTTCAGAGGCATATACCAAGAAGCTTCAGCAAACAGTGAACTTGATGATGAGCACAAAGCACCAAAGAGGCTGTCTGACATTGTCATTAGTGTTGCAAAGTATGACTCCTGAGAACACTTAGCCTTCCTGTTCCTCAAAGAATATGCCAGCCTTTAACATGAGGTCCCAATCTACAATCTGTAATAGGAGATAACTGCAAACTATTATACCCATAAGTTGCAGAGTGAGTGAATCTATAATCAGATAGACAAAAACTTGAAAACTGATGCTGTGTCCAACCTACACTCACATTCCTGCTTTGTTCATTATTGACACGAAGCTAATATCAACCAATCAAACTCAAAAGCATGAGAAAAAGATTGAATAGCCTTGGATAGGATGCAACAGAACAACCATACTGGTTGTGGCCAAAGAGAAAAGTGAAGAGTCTTTGACAGGAAAGTGGGTGGGGTTACGCTCCCAAGCTCACCATCTGCTATTATCTATGTCATTAGCCATTTAAATAGCAGTTCTAGCTCTACTAAAGCCAATTCTCAATTTTAAAGGACAAACAGTTTATACAATATACATGAAGGAACAATTAGCATTTCTATGATATACTACTGTAATTAGTGAAGGTAATCAGTAACAAATATAAATGATATAGGGTAATAACATTTTCACCAAGTAAGAAAGCCCCTGATTCTCTTAAGCTTATACACTACAATATTCTTGACATTGTACTAAAAATTGACTTTAGCTATAACAATTTGAAACTTTTTAGTCTCTGAAAAGAATTGCAAAACCCTTTTACACGCTATATTGCTAAACCTCAAAACTCTAATATAAGAACACAGGCCTTTCAAAAGATTCCAAATGAATACAAAATTAAATTGCTATTGTTTTGAGAGACAATTAAAAAAAATAGATAGTAACCCAGTCTCCCACTGGCTAAAATATAGAATTAATCTCTCAAAATAACTATTTTCTGTACAAACATCCCTTGAGCTTTGAATAAGAATTTGAACTAAAATAGGACTTCATACAAATGTAATGCAATCTTCATAAAATTTGCACTGGTAATTTATAGCTATACAATATTTGTAAAAATTATTGTTAGACTGCCCTATAAATGTGTAGTAAAGTAATTGCACAGCTGCAATATCCCTCTCTACATAAGTTTGGCACACAGTAAATCAGTTTCCACTTTACCTTGGTGATTTTTAAACACCAAATACTAAAATAAAATATCCGTTACGCCGTTTTATATGACCTTACGTCGGTCTCAAGGTTGAACCGTTACAGTAATTTAATTTTATTAATGAAATTGGTACATACATATACATTTATTCAGAAAATATCAAGTGGTATACATAACATAAAGAGAAAATATAATAATAAATAAGAAGGAAAAACTGAACTACGTCTGATAACTTTGTTTCGATTGTCTCAAAATCATACAGTACTGTGCACCTTCTAGCGTGTAACTTTATTTCAACCAAACCACTGTTGGCTTCATTACTTTGTAGTCAAAAAATTACTTCAATAATGTTTGTTAGCAGTATGATGTTAACCAAAATATCTCATTTAAAATAAAAACAAGGATTCCAATATAAAAAACAACAAATGCACAGCACCGAGTAGCGAAGAGCTTCTCATTTGTTTCGCAGAATGAAACCTTACAACTACCTACATGCCTTAGTTGCTTACAAGTTTTTGGCAGTGTTGTATGTACAAGTTAAAGTTATCCTTTTGTATGTCAACAATCTTTGCATATTTTAACAATGTCTCCCAAGAAAGTTAAATCTATTGAATCTAAGAGGCATGTCAATACAATGCAAGATAAATAGGATATGATCAACTGATATGAAAAGGGTGAAAAAGTGACGACCATTGCACAGGCTATAGGACTGGCTCAGAATATGGTATCCACTATTATTCACAATAAAGACCGTATTGTCTAATACGTGACTGAAAAGGTCCCGTCATCGATAACTTCAATTAAAAACGTGGAGAGGTAAAATCTACGATGAAGTGTAATGCTTATTATCTCTTTGGATAGAAAGACAGACATATGAATGGAACCCTACCAGCCAAATGCTTATTCAAGAAAAGGGCAAGTCTTTCTTTGAGAAATGGGAAAAAAAAATCCCAATGAAAAGGACACCATTTACCGCAAGTCATAGATGGTTTAATTTGTTCAAGAAGGGCTTTAGTTTACACAATAATAAAATTAAAGGATAAGCTACTGCTTATGATAACGTTGCTGTCAAAGAATTTTCCGAATGCTTGAAAAAATCATTGATGAAAAACAAATTCCTACGGAACTCATCTTCAGTGTCAATAAAACAAGATTATTTTTGGAAGAGAATGCCCAATTATTCATTTATTTACAAAAAAGATAAAGTATGCTAGTGTACAAGGTAACCAACGGTAGACTAAAATTAATGCTAGGGTGTAACATTACAGTACTGGCAATTTTAAACTAGAACCTTTTTTTTATCTATTATGCAATTAATCCCCGGGCTCTCAAGAACATCTCAAAGTCCCCAATTCCTGTGATTTGGATAGCTACTCTGAAGGCATGTTTACCCATGATAATTTTAAAATGTTATTTTTATAATAAAATAAATTTTTGAATATACTTACCCGGTGATTATATAAGCTGTAACTCTGTTGCTCGACAGAAAACTCTACGTTAAAAATCCGCCAGCGATCGCAATGCAGGTAGGGGGTGTACTTCAACAGCGCCATCTGTCGTGCAGGTACTCAGTACTCAATGTAAACACAGAACTCAATTTTCTCCTCGGTCCACTGGGTCTCTATTGGGGAGGAAGGGAGGGTCCTTTAATATATAATCACCGGGTAAGTATATTCAAAAATTTATTTTATTATAAAAATAACATTTTTCAATATTAAACTTAGCCGGTGATTATATAAGCTGATTCACACCCAGGGGGGTGGGTAGAGACCAGCAATAATTGTTTACATTATTATGAGCTAAGGATTTTTTATTTCATTTTAGCAGTTATTCAAAATAACAAACATAAAATAAATAAGTACCTGGTAAGGAAGTCGACTTGAACAATTACTCTGCCTTTTTAAGTACGTCTTCCTTACGGAGCCTCGCGATCCTCTTAGGATGCTGAGCGACCCCTAGGAGCTGAAGTATCAAGGGTTGCAACCCCTACAACAGGACCTCATCAAAACCTCTAATCTAGGCGCTTCTCAAGAAATGACTTTGACCACCCGCCAAATCAAGTAGGATGCGAAAGGCTTCTTAGCCTTCCGGACAACCCAAAAACAATAATAAAACATTTCAAGAGAAAGATTAAAAAGGTTATGGAATTAGGGAATTGTAGTGGTTGAGCCCTCACCCACTACTACACTCGTTGCTACGAATGGTCCCAGAGTGTAGCAGTTCTCGTAAAGAGACTGGACATTCTTAAGATAAAAAGACGCGAACACTGACTTGCTTTTCCAATAGGTTGTGTCGATTATACTTTGCAGAGATCTATTTTGTTTAAAGGCCACGGAAGTTGCGACAGCCCTAACTTCGTGTGTCCTTACCTTCAGCAAAGCTTGGTCTTCCTCATTCAGATGGGAATGAGCTTCTCGTATTAACAGTCTGATAAAATAGGATAAAGCATTCTTTGACTAGGCAAAGATGGTTTCTTAACTGAACACCATAAAGCTTCAGACGGGCCTCGTAAAGGTTTAGTTCTTTTAAAATAGAACTTAAGAGCTCTTACAGGGCATAAGACTCTTTCTAGTTCATTTCCAACCATACGATAAGTTTGGAATATCGAACGATATTGGCCAAGGCCGAGAAGGCAGCTCGTTTTTGGCTAGAAAACCAAGTTGTAGAACATGTAGCCGTTTCGGATGAGAATCCGATGTTCTTGCTGAAGGCATGAATCTCACTGACTCTTTTAGCTGTGGCTAAGCATACCAGGAAAAGAGTCTTTAAGGTGAGATCTTTCAGGGAGGCTGATTGTAGCGGTTCGAACCTGTCTGACATCAGGAATCTTAGTACCACGTCTAAATTCCAACCAGGTGTAACCAAACGACGCTCCTTCGTGGTCTCAAAAGACTTAAGGAGGTCCTGTAGATCTTTATTGTTGGAAAGATCTAAGCCTCTGTGACGGAAGACTGATGCCAACATGCTTCTGTAACCCTTGATAGAGGGAGCTGAAAGAGATCGTTCTTTCCTCAGATATAAGAGGAAGTCAGCTATTTGAGTTACAGAGGTACTGGTCGAGGATACGGATACTGACTTGCACCAGTTTCGGAAGATTTCCCACTTCGATTGGTAAACTCTAAGGGTGGATGTTCTCCTTGCTCTAGCAATCGCTCTGGCTGCCTCCTTCGAAAAGCCTCTAGCTCTCGAGAGTCTTTCGATAGTCTGAAGGCAGTCAGACGAAGAGCGTGGAGGCCTTGGTGTACCTTCTTTACGCGTGGCTGACGTAGAAGGACCACCCTTAGGGGAAGTGTTCTGGGAACGTCTACTAGCCATCAAAGTACCTCGGTGAACCATTCTCTCGCGGGCCAGAGGGAAGCAACTAGCGTCAACCTTGTCCCTTCGTGAGAGGCGAACTTCTGCAGTACCTTGTTGACAATCTTGAACGGAGGGAATGCATATAGATCTAGATGTGACCAATCTAGGAGAAAGGCATCTATATGAACTGCTGCTGGGTCCGGGATTGGTGAGCAAAATATTGGGAGCCTCTTGGTCATCGAGGTTGCGAAGAGATCTATGGTTGGCTGGCCCCAGGTGGCCCAAAATCTCTTGCATACATCCTTGTGGAGGGTCCATTCTGTTGGAATTATTTGTGCCTTCCGACTGAGACAATCTGCCATGACATTCAAGTTGCCTTGGATGAACCTCGTTACTAGTGATATGTCTAGACCTTTTGACCAGGTGAGGAGGTCCCTTGCGATCTCGTACAACGTCAGAGAGTAGGTCCCTCCTTGCTTGGAGATGTACGCCAAAGCCGTGGTGTTGTCCAAGTTCACCTCCACCACTTTGCCTTGAAGGAGAGACCTGAAGCTTTTCCAGGCCAGACGTACTGCCAGTAGCTCCTTGCAGTTGAAATGCATTGTCCTTTGAATCGAGTTCCATAATCCCGAGCATTCCCGACCGTCTAATGTCGCACCCCAGCCTACGTCCGATGCGTCCGAGAAGAGAACGTGGTTGGGAGTCTGAACAGTCAGGGGAAGACCCTCTCTTAGGTTGATATAGTCCTTTCACCAAGTCAGACAAGACTTTATCTTTCCGGAAACCGGGATCGAGACCGCTTCTAGCGTCTTGTCCTTAGTCCAGTGAAAAGCTAGATGGTATAGAAGAGGACGGAGGTGTAGTCTTCCTAGTGACACAAATTGATCCACGGATGACAGTGTCCCTACCAGACTCATCCACAGCCTGACTGAGCAGCGTTCCTTCTTCAGCATCTTCTGGATGGATAGCAGGGCTGGGGGCTGATCGTCTTGTTCAGCAACGTCCTCATCAGAGGGTTCCTCATCCGAAACTGATGAGGAAACGGCAACGGAGTGGGCAACGTCTGACTCGCTGAATCCGGTCGCACTGGTGGATGCGTGACGGAGCCGGACGCAATATCATGGAACTGCTGCACAGTCTGTGAACTGTCAACAACCATGGGTGCGCGAGGAAGTACAGCGTCAACCCGAAACTGTCTAGACCATCTGGGTTGTGCAGTCAACACCCTACCGGGTTGCTGAGGTTGACGCACTGCGTCACAACAAGTCACCTCTGCTGGTTGTTGAACGTCCTGAACGTCAACAACCACTTCCGAGCGTCGCTTAACGTCAACGTGCGGCTGGCAACCCACACTGGGTCGCATCGGTGGAGGAACCACCTCAACTGGCAGACGCGAGTAGGTTACCTCAGCGTCAACAGGGCGCACAACCGACCGGTTGGGAGGTTGTTGGCCAGAAGGAGGAACCACCTCAACTGGCAGACGCGAGTAGGTTACCTCAGCGTCAACAGGGCGCACAACCGACCGGTTGGAAGGTTGTTGGCCAGAAGGTTCTTCTCCGCATTTAAGTCCTCTATCAAGGACGCAAGCTTGGACTGCATGTCTTGCAGCAAAGCCCATTTAGGGTCTACGGGAGCAGGTGTGGCAACAGACGGGGTTAGCGACTGAGGCGGAACCGTTTACCATCCCTGAAAGCCTTGTTATGTGTGACATAATAGTACAGCAAAACTTCAAAGGCTCGACAAAAGCTGAGAGGTTGACCTGTAAACAACTTGGAGCGTCTCCTGGCTAGGCGCCAGGGCGAGTCTACCAGAATTGAGAAGTCTATCTGGGCAGAGGCATGAACTCCCAAGCCGAGAACTTCTCTCGTGTCATATCAGACTCTCGCTCTATAAGCCAGTTTAAAAGAAGGGAAATCAAAGGCTGTATCCCTAAAACTCCTCCTGGTGCAAAAACCAGTCGCCTAGCCAACGTAACGCTCTCTAGGAGAGCGAGAGAGCACTAGCTTAAAAACAACGGCTTTGAAGTAGCTAGGCCTAGTGTAAGTTCTGACGTTAAGGCGAACGAGGAGCAGCAGTTACAAGATCCGGACGAAGATCCTTAAAAAAATCATCATGATTTAATTAAAGTCCATAGGAGGCTAAGCAGCTTAAGGCTCCTCTCCATCTGACAGAGTCCTCAAGGGAATATCAGTAGGAGGGAGAACAGCAACTTCCTCATCTACAGGAACCTTGTCCGATAAAAGCTAGGTTACCTCAGTGAGTCTCTCACTGGTGCATTAGTAGCAGACCAGAAGGCAACGTCATGTAACTGCTTGACAGTCTGTGAACTGTCAACAACTGAACTGTCAACCACAACAGGTGTGTGAGGACGTACAGTGTCCACTCGAGACTGCTTTGACTGTCTAGACTGAGCAGTCAAAACAACTCTAGAATGCGGAGGTTGACGCACCGCGTCAAAACAAAACAACTTTTACTGATTTCTACCTGAAACACGCAATTCTACCCTTCATTAAAAGGTAGTAATTGCGAAATCAGTCGTAAAATGCAGCTCATTAATACTAGCAAAAAAAAACAGAAAACATATATTAAGATAAAAAATTCAGTGGCTGGGAAAGAGACTAAACGCTAGTTCATATAAACTACGTTTTCAATCTCTCACCGCACATAGCCTGGGGACAAGAATAAAAACCTAGAAACGTTTTACCTTCCTCCCCGTACAGAGACTAGGGACGAGAGTAACACGAGAACAACGTTACCCGCTTGAACGGAACGTTTTCTCTCCTCTCTCTCCCTCCGTCTCTATCTCTCTCTCTCTTTTTCTCTCCTCTCTCTTGATTTCGCACCTAAGAGAAGAGAAGAGCCCAATTATATCTCGTCAAAAAAAAAAAAAATGTTATTTGACTAAAGGAAAAAACTGAAAGGTTTTCCAAATAAAAAGTTCCTTCAATTTAGAATTTAAAACATTTAAGCTAAGAAAGAATGAACAAAACGTCAGAATCGATTTACTCTTACTGCAAAGTGAAACCGTGATACACTCTCTCTCTATCGTAACGATAGAGCGCATGTTGAACGTCCTGAACGTCAACAACTGCGTAGTCTAAACGTTAGTTCATCTTTGAAAACAGTACGAAGACTATCAAAGAAATTCTTTCATAAAACATTACATTTAAAAAGTTCTAAATTCTTTAAAGGCTAAATACGATATAACGGGCTCAACGTTGATTAACTTCGGTTCCAAGTTAGGACAGCCTACTATCAGGAAAGGTCGCATATAAACAAAACATAAAAATTTATTTTTATATGTTTATAATAAATGGAAAGTTAATCGAAGAGGCCTAATAAAGGCGGAGAGATATAAATTATATAGATCTATAACGTGTTAAGCAAAATTACTAAAAACCTAAACACACTTCCGTCTAAGGGAAGGGTCGGCCATTTAAAAGTGAAAGAGAGTCCATACTCTCTTTGTCACCATAATTAAATCTATCCAAAACGAGTTCAAGTTTTGAGATGAAGATAAAACACCTGCATAGCGAAAGCTCAAAACTAGAATAGTGTACTTCACCAAATAGTTGTGAAAACAAATCCAGTTAGTAACAGCGAATTAGTAGGTCTTGCCGGTAGCCCGACAGAGAGAAAATTGAGTTCTGTGTTTACATTGAGTACTGAGTACCTGCACGACAGATGGCGCTGTTGAAGTACACCCCCTACCTGCATTGCGATCGCTGGCGGATTTTTAACGTAGAGTTTTCTGTCGAGCAACAGAGTTGCAGCTTATATAATCACCGGCTAAGTTTAATATTGAAAAAAAATAGTTCAATGGCCATTTTATATCAGCAGTAAAGAAACTTTCTTTCAAGGTTATGTTGACCCTTGATAATGGCCCCAAACATTTCACATATCTGAACAACATGGATCCGAATGTTTAAGTTGTTTTTTTGCCACCTAACACCATTTCTCTTATACAGTACATTCCATGGACCAAGTCATCATAGTGATCTTCAGGTGTTATTATGTATGGCATACCTCAGCAGAGGGTGGGGATAAATATTTGGGAGTTTTGCAAGGAATATAATAGTTATCAAGCAGTGTTAAACATAAGTGAACTTTTTGGGATAAAGTGGCTCAAACAGTGATGAACTGTGTTGGAAAAAGTTTGCTCAATTTTGACATAATTTTAAAGGCTTTTCAAAACTAGTCAAAGAAATATCGACAAATATAGCATCCCTTAGTAAAGAACTTGACATGGAATTAGATTTTAAACACTTTATTGAGGATCATAAAAAATTACTGACCAATAAAGAATTGTTGGAGTTACAGTAGAAACAAAAAATTGAGGAGAGTTCCCTAATACAGAACAGAGAAACTTCAAGCAATGCAACCGGGCTTTTACCCTTTATCCAAGTGTTTGACAATCTTTGAATCCCAGAAACCTTCAACTGAATGTTTTGCTAAAATTATTAATGGTTTTGAAGAATTATTCCTGACTTATAGCACAATTTTTTGTAATGAAGGAAAGAATCACTACTCTCTCTCTCTCTTTCACTGTTAAAAACTACACATTTTATTTAAATGTTAAATGTACAATACTGTACAGTACTGTACCTGTTCTTCACATGAAGGCTTATTTATGTAGGTATGTTTACATAAAATATTAGGATTGTTCATACTTTTTTTTGTTTATTACATTTATATATGGAGAGCAATAAAGTCAATTTACAGGGATAAAAGCGGGTCCCTTGGAATGAATAAACGACGATGTAGGGTGGGGTATTACTGTAACAGCAAGAATAACAACACAAAGTAAAAGTAATCCATTACAATAATTTATCTTTCATTACACTAAAGGGCTAACTACCTACATGAAGAAAGAAAATTAAGTTCTGACACAAAAGCTGTCACAGTGACAAGTGAGTGACAAAATAAAAGATAATTTATTTTGTTAATAATAACACAGCCTCAAATGGCAATAGACTTTGACTTAATGAACTCTCTTGTGATAAATTCCTACTACTTGAATATTCAATAATCTTTATGAGTCATCATCCCAGCCCAGTTACCTGTCTTGTGATAAATATGCGACAATTAAACCATGACTCATTCTTAGGTTATTCATCATCAAAGCCCAGGAACTTTTAAATTCTAATTCATTAATGTGGTTATTTTATTTCATAATATTAACACAAATATTTAAATTCAATCAGACATTCCACATTGAGTTGTTATGAGTAGCAGCGGGTATTAATGAATCTTTGACTGCAATGCAGCAATTTGTACATAAAACTCAGTCCCAAAGATTGCAGCTATAGAGTTACCTTAAATGCAATGTTCTACAAAGGTTCAAAGAACTTACAAGAAAACTGAATATCACTAAAACATCATACTAGAAAAATAAAGTAGTTGGATAATCATCTCAATGAAATGTATGAAGCTGTGTAAAAAATGTTAGGTATTATACTCTTAGACTTATGGATAAACATTCAAGACCTTAAAGCCATTTCACGGTTAGAATGCATAATTACAGTAAGCACTTATAATAATTATATACACTTGATCACTTATGATAGCTGTCTATACAACTCAACAACTTCATGTGCCAGCTGTACTTGTGGATTACTTCTGATGTGAACAGCACCTAAACAAGATGACTGGGGTTCAATTCGTACTGGTGGCTGTTGATAAGCCAATGCCAGCCATACATGCTGAGGATGACTCTTTGCAATTTCCTTAAGAACATCTATTGAATAGTTTAGGAGTTTCTGAGGCTGTTGGGAGTCTAAATAAATCATTATGGCATCCAGAAGTTCACCAACTTCTAAAACACCTAATTTTAAGGCTTTTAGTAGCCTTGGTAAATGTTTCAACATAGTACACTGGGCTCGGTATCCTGTTGTCATATAATAACCACTTTTTTTTGTCTTACTCAAACTTATATTACCTTGATTTTTCAAAAACAAGAAAATAACAGGAAAAATTTCCTTGATTATCCGTCTTCTTAAGAAGTCTCCACTGCTAACAGCCATCACAGTTAAAACATCAAATGAGCGCATCATCACAATAAAGTCAGTATCCTTCAATCGAAGCACAAGAGGCTTCCAAAGTTTGTGAAATATAGGAAGCCTCTCATTTTCCCATTTTGCCAGGGCATCAGAACCAGCCCTTATCACTTCCAAGATTAAAAGCTTGAGCTTCCGTTCCTGAACATATAACAAGTGAGAACACTTTTCAAGAATTTCCACAACATGTTTAATATATATAGGTACCTCAATTTTTTTTTCATCTAGCTGATCAAGCTCCTCTGCTTCCTCAACTTTGCTTTCACTTTCACCTTTGAAAAAACTTTGCTTAATATCCTCTTCTAAATATTTTTCCTTCTCCTCTTTTTCTATACCTCCCTTAACTTGTAACTGCTTGGCATGGTAGTCTCTCAAAAAGATTGCCATTTCATCAGATTTAGGATTTTCATCATCCACAGAACCACATTCCTCTCCTGATTTAATCAGGAGAGGACTGTGGACTTCTGAAAGGGATGATTTTTCTTCATACCTAATTACTGCCATGATGTAAACCAGCAACACTCTAAGCAAAGGCACAGCTTGCTCAGTGTGATACGAATCAAGGGACACCAATATGTCTTGTACTAAATCTTCAGTGAAAGCAATAACATCAATACTGGCATATTCTAAACATACTTGAAGTACAAGGGGTGCAGTAGGATGTTGAAGTAACCGCTTTAGCTTCAGAGACAGGGGATACCAATAGTGATGGACACTATTTTCAATCAGCTTTGCCACGTCTCCAAATTCACAAGCTTGGGCAATTGCTGCAAGTGTGTTACGCCCAGTAAAACTAACCAAAATGTTAGCTTCTCCTGCTTTTTCCATCACAGAGCACAAAATAGTACTCAAAAACATTTCAAAATTCTTCCCAAGCATTAAAGCTGCGGCCCTTATTAAATTTAAAGCATTTGTAACAAGTACAATATTGCTCTTAACCATATCAACTGATATATTCTCTTGTCTATTTACAGGAACCAATGCCTCAATTAGTATTGAATCATCTTCATTTATTCTTTTGAAAGCATTACTGTTAATAACAGCCAGAGGAATCTCAAATATCTCAAGACTAATCACAACATCTAAAATACTCTGAACAACTTTTTCATTTTCCACTAATGGCAAACTTTCACCATCTTTATCTTTCCACTCACTTCTATCTCTCCCTTGTAATATGAGTGCAAAAACAATAAGTGCTTCTTTCCTTGATTGAGATTCTTGCAACAATTCCAAGCAGAGGTCTGAGATTACTGTGATGTCACAATGATAACCAATTAATTTACAAGACGAAGCAATAGAGTCAAATATACGTACATCTCTGAAATACTTAAATTCCTGACCAAGAGATGGTTTAATAGTTAAAATACTGAAGGGATCCTCAGTGTTTGTTCTCTCAAGAAGAAGATCAGAGTCTCCCACATCAAGTGTAAGACCAAAACAAAGCGAACGCAAAAGACGGATAGAGTGGGTTGGCCACGTCAACAGGTGCGCTATTCTGACACCTAAAACTTCAAGACATCCTGAAAGTTGACGTACACTAGACAATATCTTTAAATCACCTTCTTGTTTAAAAATGGTAGGCAACTGAGTACAAAGGGCATACATATGCTCCTCAAGCAGCTCATACATTCCCTTTTTAACTGAGGAATGCTGATTTTCACATCCAATAACATTCATAACAGATAATAAAGAATTTTGAGCAGCAGTTCCAACATCCATGATATCATCATTTCTTAATGTTATGATCACCTGTAAAGCTAATATAATTGCACCTGTAAGGGATTTGTGGCATCTACAAATAAGTTTTTCAGCAAACTGAATAAGAGAACATCTTACTTTCCAGTGAGGATGACTTACTAATTTTGTCATTGACTGAATTATTATAATTAACTTCCCTGCAGTTTCACTTACCCATTTTCTATTTATATCAACACTTGGCAATTTTGAGGAAGTTTCTTCATCTGGTCCAGCGATATAAAATTTATTCTTTTGAGAAGAGTCTTCTGCTTTATTTATTACGTTTTCTTCCTTAAATAACTTTTTTCTAAGTTCTGTGACTGTTTCATTCTCTTCTAAATGAGACACTTTTTCTTTTAAGAAATCATCTCTCATTACTAACACAACAAAATAAACCCAGGCATCTATAGCAGAAGAGGTAATTTTATGACCTTGTTTTTCATCACCATTAGCAATTTTTGCTAATCCTGTTACAATACCCGGCAGAAAATTTGTGAAATGGAAACTAAGATTATTTTGCTTTACAACAGATTTGTTTGAAAAAAATTTCTTTTGACCTAGGGCTAATAAACAGTCTATAGCCTCTAATCTTAAGTTACGATTCTTTTCCTCTTGTGCCAGTTTCAGGCAGATGAATATAGCATGTCCAAGTTGAGGTTTAAAATCATTACTAGTAATTTTGTCAAGCACTTTGTCAGTGCTATTATGAATCAGAGTTGAAACAGTACTCAATATTAATTGCTTGCACTCTTCACTCAGGTTATTTCCTTGTTGTGGATCATTCTTGTTGGTAAGAAGAATGAAAATTTCAGTGAAAATATTCAAGAAAAAATTGAAATCATCTATGCTAGACTGGCGCAAAACAATAAGCATACATCTCACCAATTCTTCCTGCATAGTCCAAGACAACTTATTGCCACTTTTCAAAATTATAAAAAGGGGAAATAAAAGATACTCCTTCATCTCATTGATGCAACTTGAAGTACCATCTCTTTGCAAAGTATTTTCAGCTGCCAGAACTTTCTCAATTTCCCGACAAAGTGCTTGTAAGCTTTCCAAACTGTGGTCACGAGCAACAGCAACACTTGCTGGTTGTAATATATGAAACACTTCTTGAGGATCCATAATTAATAAGTAAATTCTACTTCTCTATTTCACAGCATCAAAAAGCTATAAAAACTAACCTTTGCAACAATTATTATCTATAACCTTCAGAGTTTTAAATACAAATTCAAATTACTTCCATGCTTCAGTGCTAACTTGAGTTTATGTTACTTGAAGAAAATCCCGTCAGGCTATAAGGTAATTCCTGAAAATAAAGAAAACCATCAAAACACAGAAAAGCAATGTACTTATTATATCAAACCTATCTTTTTTATTAAATGTTTCAAAGCAATAGTTCATTATTTATTCAAGCATAAGCTTCAAACTGTAAACACTGCATCATTAAGCATTACTGTACTTATAAATAACACACCTATAATTCCAATCACAATGTCTTGGGTAAAAGTCATGTACAACAGTAAATTAATTTTTTTCTATCTAATTCTAAGGCATTTCAAGTACTAGTTGTTTCATCAAAAAGCAATCAGTCATAGTTAGCCTTAATTTACAGAGTTGAATTCCCTGAGACATACCTCCTGAAGTCTTAGAGACAGAAAAATCAGAAGTTATAAATATGACAAATTTGTAAGTAATATGTGTTTCTCCTAACGATACACATCTGGAGATATTTATAGGGATATACTTTCGGCAAAGCTGAAAGATGAGCCATGACAATTTTAGCAAGGGATAACCACCCTAACAGGACTTCTTGGGGGATAGGGCTGGCAGGCCAATTTGTATAAATAGCTCCAGGATTGTATCGTTAAGAAAAATACAAATAACTTACATTTTTGTCATGAGTTCCAACACCAAATACAAACCCTTTGCTATTTATAGGGATGACTTACCTCTTAGGAAGGAGAAAGTCCTAGCCAACTGGATTTAGTTATTTTTCCCGGGGTTCTCTCTCCTTCGATATTAAACCATACTGTAGGTAGTAGGAACCCTGCCATCACTAAAATAGTTGTGCTATGCACAATTAGAGGCCTGCAGAAGCTGAGTGTTTGTGATACTAGCAATGTGGCTGGTCCTAGTAAATAGGACCTCGAGCCATGGGAATCTGAAAGTACCGAGACTTCACCCAATAGCCTCCCTCGTAGGGGGTAATGGGTACGCAACAAGTATTATTTCTATACTTAGGATACACAAGCGAGATAAATCTTACCTGCAGAGAGGTGAGGTCAGCTGTGCTGGGTACCATGGGGCTGATTTCCCCAGAGGGAGAGAAAGTGAAAAGAAAAAGGAAGCCAGTCATTCTTTACTCATTCACCCTAGACTAACCCAGGTAACCTCAGTCCTCAACCCTCTGCTACTTGTCCATCAAGGAGCTCAAGGTGTTTTAGACCACTTTTTAGTGCAGCCACCACAGGACCAATGGAAAACGTATCCATGTTCCTGTGGGTTACGTCATGCAGGTAGTGGGCTGTGAAGGTCCTCTGGCGCTTCCACGTGCCCCCTTGTAGTACATGCATCATAGAGTAGTTTCTCTTGAACGCCAGGGACGTTGCAATGCTCCTGACGTCATGAGCTCTAGGATGCTTTTGTGGAGGAGGGTTAGGATTAAGCACAAAGTCAATGACCTTGCAGATCCAAGGTCATGTTGACAAACAGTGCTGACACACGGGGGCGAGCTCTGCTGTTCTTTTAAGGTAACACCTCAGACTACTTACTGTGCAAAATGATATTTTAATTATAAAATAAATTTTTGAATATACTTACCCGGTGAATATATAATAGCTGCAACTCTGCGGCTCGACAGACAACATACTCAAAAAACTTGCGAGCGATCGCTATGCAGGTTGCGGGTGTGCCCACCAGCGCCAACTGTCGGCCAGATACCACTCTTGAATGTAAACAAAACCTTCAATTCTTCTCGTCCCGCTGCGTCTCTATTGGGGAGGAAGGGAGGGTCATTTAATTTATATATTCACCGGGTAAGTATATTCAAAAATTTATTTTATAATTAAAATATAATTTTTAAATATTAAACTTAGCCGGTGAATATATAATAGCTGATTCACACCCAAGGAGGTGGGTAGAGACCAGAGTTAATATGTTTACAGCGTATAAGCTAAGAGTTTTTTCATTTTGACAGTTATCAATATAACAAAACCAAAATAAATAGGTACCTGGTAAGGAAGTTGACTTAGACGATTACTCTGCCTTGTAAGTCTGTCTTCCTCACGGAGCCCAGCGATCCTCTTAGGATGCTGACAGACTCCCAGGAGCTGAAGTATCAAGGGCTGCAACCCATACAACAGGACCTCATCAAACCCCTAATCTGGGCGCTCTCAAGAAATGACTTTGACCACCCGCCAAATCAACCAGGATGCGAAAGGCTTCTTAGCCTTCCGTACAACCCAAAAAACAATATTAAAAACATTTCAAGAGACAGATTAAAAGGATATGGAATTAGGGAAGTGTAGTGGTTGAGCCCTCACCCACTACTGCACTCGCTGCTACGAATGGACCCAGTGTGTAGCAGTCCTCGTAAAGAGTCTGGACATCTTTCAAGTAAAATGACGCGAACACTGACTTGCTTCTCCAAAAGGTCGCGTCCATGATACTTTGCAGAGATCTATTTTGCTTAAAGGCCACGGAAGTTGCTATAGCTCTAATCTCGTGCGTCTTAACCTTAAGCAAAGATCGGTCTTCCTCACTCAAGTGTGAATGAGCTTCTCGTATTAACAATCTGATAAAATATGACAAAGCATTCTTTGACATAGGTAAGGATGGTTTCTTAACCGAACACCATAACGCTTCAGATTTACCTCTTAAAGGCTTAGTACGAGCTAAATAGAACTTAAGAGCTCTAACGGGGCATAATACTCTCTCTAACTCGTTGCCTACGATCTTTGATAAGCTAGGAATATCAAAAGATTTAGGCCAAGGACGAGAAGGCCGTTCATTCTTGGCTAGGAAACCAAGTTGAAGAGAACAAGAGGCTTTTTCTGTCGAAAAATCGATGTTCTTGCTGAAGGCATGAAGCTCACTGACTCTTTTAGCTGAGGCCAAGCACACCAGGAAAAGAGTCTTAAGAGTGAGATCCTTCAGGGAGGCTGAATGTAAAGGCTCGAACCTGTCTGACATGAGGAATCTTAGGACCACGTCTAAATTCCATCCAGGTGTAGCCAAACGACGTTCCTTAGAGGTCTCAAAAGACTTAAGGAGATCTTGTAGATCTTTATTGTTGGAAAGATCTAAGCCTCTATGCCGGAAGACCGAAGCCAACATGCTCCTGTAGCCCTTGATCGTGGGAGCTGAAAGGGAGCGAACTCTTCTCAGGTATAAGAGAAAGTCCGCGATTTGGGCTACAGAGGTACTGGACGAGGATACAGATACTGACTTGCACCAGTCTCGGAAGATTTCCCACTTCGATTGGTAAACTCTAATGGTAGAAGCTCTCCTCGCTCTTGCAATCGCACTGGCTGCCTCCTTCGAAAAGCCTCTAGCTCTCGAGAGTCTTTCGATAGTCTGAAGGCAGTCAGACGAAGAGCGTGGAGGCTTTGGTGTACCTTCTTTACGTGTGGCTGACGTAATAGGTCTACTCTTAGAGGAAGACTTCTTGGAAAGTCTACCAGCCATCGAAGTACCTCGGTGAACCATTCTCTCGCGGGCCAGAGGGGAGCAACTAACGTCAACCTTGTCCCTTCGTGAGAGGCGAACTTCTGCAGTACCTTGTTGACAATCTTGAATGGTGGGAATGCGTATAGGTCTAGGTGAGACCAGTCTATGAGAAAGGCATCTATATGTATTGCTGCTGGGTCTGGGACTGGAGAGCAATAGATTGGAAGCCTCTTGGTCATCGAGGTTGCAAAGAAGTCTATGGTGGGTTGACCCCAAGTCGCCCAAAGCCTCTTGCACACATCCTTGTGGAGGGTCCATTCGGTTGGAATTACCTGACCTTTCCGACTGAGACAATCTGCTAGAACGTTCAAGTCGCCCTGGATAAACCTCGTCACTAGGGAGATGCCTCGATCTCTTGACCAGATGAGCAGGTCCCTTGCGATCTCGTACAGTGTCAGTGAGTGGGTACCTCCTTGTTTGGAAATGTACGCCAAGGCTGTGGTGTTGTCCGAGTTGACCTCCACCACTTTGTCTCGAAGGAGACTCTCGAAGCTTATCAAGGCCAGGTGAACTGCCAAAAGCTCCTTGCCGTTGATATGCATGCTCCTCTGACTTGAGGTCCACAGACCTGAGCATTCCCGACCGTCCAGTGTCGCACCCCAACCCAAATCCGATGCGTCTGAGAAGAGAACGTGGTTTGGTTTCTGAACTGCTAGGGGAAGTCCCTCTCGTAGACTGATATTGTCTTTCCACCAAATCAGGCAAGTCTTTACTGTTTCGGAAATCGGGATCGAGACCGCCTCTAGCGTCTTGTCCTTTTTCCAGTGAAAAGCTAGATGGAATTGTAAAGGTCGGAGGTGTAGCCTTCCTAGCGAGACAAACTGCTCCAGGGATGATAGAGTTCCTATCAGACTCATCCAATTCCTGACTGAGCAACGTTCTCTCTTCAACATCTTTTGGATTACGAGCAGGGCTTGATCTATTCTGGGGGCCGACGGAAAAGCCCGAAAAACTGGACTGCGAATCTCCATCCCGAAATACAGAATAGTTTGGGATGGGATCAGCTGGGACTTTTTCAAGTTGACCAGAAGTCCCAATTCCTTGGTCAGATCTAAAGTCCAATTGAGATCCTTCAGACAGCGATGACTGGACGAGGCTCTGAGAAGCCAGTCGTCCAAATAAAGGGAGGCTCGGATACCCGATAAATGAAGGAATTTTGCCACATTCCTCATAAGCCTCGTAAACACGAGAGGAGCAGGACTTAGGCCAAAACACAGGGCCCGAAACTGGTACACCACATTGTCGAACACAAATCTCAGAAAAGGTTGGGAATCTGAGTGAATGGGGATGTGGAAGTAAGCGTCTCTTAGGTCGAGAGAGACCATCCAGTTTCCCTTTCTGACCGCTGCTTAAACTGACTTCGTGGTCTCCATGGCGAACTTTATCTTTGTGACAAAGACATTCAGAGCACTGACGTCTAGCACCGGTCTCCAACCTCCTGTTTTCTTCGGTACTAGGAAGAGACGGTTGTAAAACCCCGGTGATTGAAGGTCCGAGACTTTGACCACCGCTCCCTTCTCTAGCAAAAGAGACACTTCTAGTTTCAGGGCTTGTCTCTTTGCTTCCTCTCGGTACCTGGGAGAGAGATCGATGGGGGACGTCGCTAGAGGAGGTTTGCGTACAAATGGGATTTTGTACCCCTCTCTGAGCAACCTCACAGACTGTTGATCTGCGCCTCTCTTCTCCCAGGCTTGCCAGAAGTTCTTGAGTCTGGCACCTACTGCTGTCTGAAGCTGCGGGCAGTCAGACTCTGCCTCGCGAGGACTTGGCTCCTTTCCTCTTTCCTCTCTTCCCTTCGGCACGAGTACTTCCCCTGCTGGGGGCTCTGCCACGAAAGGGCGGAATAAACCTGGACGCTGGAGTGTCTATCCTAGGTCTAGCAGACAAGGCAGACGAAGGGGTCCCTTTGCGAGCCGAGGACGCAACCAAGTCATGGGTGTCCTTCTGCACAAGGGACAACGATATTTCCTTAACTAAAAGTTCAGGAAACAAGAACTTAGATAAAGGGGCAAAGAGTAGCTCAGATCGTTGACAGGGCGTCACTCCTGCTGACAGAAAAGAGCACGGAGACTCTCGTTTCTTTAGGACTCCTGACGTAAACGAGGCGGAGAGCTCGTTGGATCCATCGCGGATGGCCTTATCCATGCAGGACATAATGAGTAAGGAAACCTCTCTATCGGCTGATGAAATTTTCCTACTCAGGGCTCCCAAACACCAGTCAAGGAAGTTAAAAACTTCAAAAGCCCTAAAGATGCCCTTAAGTAGATGGTCCAGGTCTGAGGATGACCAACTAATCTTCGAGCGTCTCATGGCTAGGCGGCGGGGAGAGTCTACAAGACTTGAGAAGTCGCCCTGGGCAGAGGCAGGAACTCCCAAGCCGAGAACTTCTCCCGTGGCATACCAGACGCTCGATCTAGACGAGAGTTTAGTTGGGGGGAAGGCAAAGGAAGTCTTCCCTAAACTCCTCTTGGTTTCTAACCAATCGCCTAACAGCCGTAAAGCTCTCTTGGATGAGCGAGAGAGAACGAGTTTTGTAAAGGCTGGCATGGCAGCAGGTACGCCTAAAACAAACTCAGACGGCGGCGAACGAGGAGCCACAGAGACAAAGTGTTCAGGGAACAACTCTTTAAAAATGAGCATGACTTTCTTAAAGTCCATAGATGGCAGAACTGCTCTAGGCTCATCAATATCTGAAGGATGATCCTCAGGCTGAGGGTCAGCAACGTCCTCATCCGAAAGTTCCTCATCTGATAACTGATGAGAAACAAGCAAAGGGGTAGGCAATGCTTGACACGCAGCGTCCGCCCGCACTGGTGCATAAGTGGCGGAGCAGGACGCAGCGTCCTGAAACTGCTGAACAGTCTGGGAACTGTCAACAACAACAACAGGTGCGTGAGGACGCACAGCGTCCACCCGAGACTGCTTAGACCGCCTGGGTTGTGCAGTCAAAACAACTCTAGGTTGCGGAGGTTGACGCACCGCGTCAAAACAAGTCAACTCTGATGGTTGGCGAACGTCCTGAACGTCACCAGGCGCATCAGTGAGTTGCTTAATGTCCACATGCAGTTGAAAGTCCACACAAGACCGCATCGGGTGTGGTACAACCCCAACTGGTTGACGTGAGCTGGCAACACCAACGTCAACAGGACGCACAACAGAACGCTTGGGTGGCTGACGGCCAGGATCTCCATGAGATAAACGGCTAGGTTCAACGGAAACCTTCTCTGCGTTGTAATCTTCCATAAGGGACGCAAGCTTAGACTGCATGTCCTGCAGTATAACCCATTTAGGGTCTACGGTAACGGGTGCGGTAAAAGCCGGGGTTAGCGTCTGAGACGGCACAACTTTGCCTTGCTTAGGCGGCGAGCAGTCATCCGATGACAGCAACGGGTCCGAACTGTCTCAATGACTATATCCGGGACGTTGGACCTGTCCTGAAGGGACCGACTTGCGTTTCAAAGGCCTAGAAACCTTGCTCCATGGTTTCTTGCGTGAAACGCCTTCGGAAGACGAGGTAAAAATGGGCTCTCTCGTCTTATGGTAGGGGCGATCTTGACGAGATACGCCTGATACCATAGAGGGAACGTCTGTTCGCTGATCAAGGCCTCTCGAACCCATAAGTCGTACGACATTGCTTCTCCCCTGGGCTTGGGAGCTTGCAAGAGGTCCCGGACTAGGTGAACGACAGGCACGAACAGACGAACCCTCGGTCGCAACACTGTTCACAACACTTTGTGCACTAATCACTTTCCCACTTTCCGCCGTGGCACTGTGGCACTTAAGTTCCTTCACGTCAGCCATGAGTTGATTACGGTCACTTGCTACCGCTTCAACTCTCTCCCCAAGGCATGAATAGCACGTAACATGTCTTGCATAGACGGTGGTTCCTGAGTGCTAGAAGGGGGGTTAGGAACAACCACTACAGGGGAAGGATTAGGTTCAGGGGCATGTGGAGAGGAAAAATCTACGGACCTAGATGAACTTCTCCTTACCCTATCTCTCTCTAGTCTGCGTGTATACTTATCATATTCGATAAAATCAAATTCCGAAAGGCCCACGCATTCCTCACACCGATCTCCCAATTGACAGGTTTTACCCCGACAATTGGAACAAACAGTATGAGGGTCGAGAGAAGCCTTTGGAAGACGCCTATTACAGTCCCTAGCATTACACTTTCGAAATCTAGGTACTTGAGAAGGGTCAGCCATTTTGAATTAGTCAAAGAAAATTCCAAAAACAATCCAAGTCATCAACAAATAATCCGATTCAATAAAGAGTTCAAGAGTTTATGTTGAGGAAAAACTCCTGTACTGCAAAAGCTCAAACCAAAATAAAGTACTTCACCAAATATGATGGGAAAACTCCAGGTTCTACAGCGAGTATAAGTACGTCTTGTCGTCAACGTCGACAGAGAAGAATTGAAGGTTTTGTTTACATTCAAGAGTGGTATCTGGCCGACAGTTGGCGCTGGTGGGCACACCCGCAACCTGCATAGCGATCGCTCGCGAGTTTTTTGAGTATGTTGTCTGTCGAGCCGCAGAGTTGCAGCTATTATATATTCACCGGCTAAGTTTAATATTTAAAAATACCAGTTGTCTGGATATTTGGATACAGACCGGAGACTCTCTATCAGGAATGGGCCAAATCTAGGATACAACACACCCAGATTTTGAGTCTTAACAATGAACGCAGGTACAAAGCTGAGTATTACTTCTCCCCATCTCCTTGAATGGGACACATCGTAAGATAGACCCTGCCGCTCACTCACTCTCTTGGCCAAAGCCAAAGCAAGTAGGAACACTGTCTTCAGGCTAAGGTGGCGATCTGTTGCCTGGCGTAATGGTTCATACGGGGGACCCGAACCACTTTCCAAGGAGGAGGTCTTATTTCCGGCCGAGGACAAGGTATCTCATAACATCGTATGAGTAAGGAAAGTTCCAACGAGGAGGAAATATCTACTCCTTTCACTTTTAAGGTGATACTAAAGGCTGAGCGGTAGCCTTTGACTGCTGAAACATGTTATTTTTATTAATAAAATAAATTTTTGAATATACTTACCCGGTGATTATATAGGCTGCAACTCTGTTGCTCGACAGAAAACTCTACGTTCAAAATACGCCAGAGATCGCTATGCAGGTAGGGGGTGTACATCAACAGCGCCATCTGTCTAGCAGGTACTCAGTACTCAATGTAAACACAGAACCAATTTTCTCCTCGGTCCACTGGGTCTCTATTGGGGAGGAAGGGAGGGTCCTTTAATATATAATCACCGGGTAAGTATATTCGAAAATTTATTTTATTAATAAAAATAACATTTTTCAATATTAAACTTAGCCGGTGATTATATAGGCTGATTCACACCCAGGGGGGTGGGTAGAGACCAGCATTACTTGTTTACATTATTATGAGCTAAGTATTTTGTATTTCATTTTAGCAGTTATTCAAAATAACAAACATAAAATAAATAAGTACCTGGTAAGGAAGTCGACTTGAACAATTACTCTGCCTTTTTTAGTACGTCTTCCTTACGGAGCCTCGCGATCCTCTTAGGATGCTGAGCGACCCCTAGGATCTGAAGTATCAAGGGTTGCAACCCATACAACAGGACCTCATCAAAACCTCTAATCCAGGCGCTTCTCAAGAAATGACTTTGACCACCCGCCAAATCAAGTAGGATGCGAAAGGCTTCTTAGCCTTCCGGACAACCCAAAAACAATAATAAAACATTTCAAGAGAAAGATTAAAAAGGTTATGGAATTAGGGAATTGTAGTGGTTGAGCCCTCACCCACTACTGCACTCGTTGCTACGAATGGTCCCAGAGTGTAGCAGTTCTCGTAAAGAGACTGGACATTCTTAAGATAAAAAGACGCGAACACTGATTTGCTTTTCCAATAGGTTGCGTCGATTATACTTTGCAGAGATCTATTTTGTTTAAAGGCCACGGAAGTTGCGACAGCTCTAACTTCGTGTGTCCTTACCTTCAGCAAAGCTTGGTCTTCCTCATTCAGATGGGAATGAGCTTCTCGTATTAACAGTCTGATAAAAAAGGATAAAGCATTCCTTGACATAGGCAAAGATGGTTTCTTAACTGAACACCATAAAGCTTCAGACGGGCCTCGTAAAGGTTTTTAAATAGAACTTAAGAGCTCTTACAGGACATAAGACTCTTTCTAGTTCATTACCAACCATACGATAAGTTTGGAATATCGAACGATATTGGCCAAGGCCGAGAAGGCAGCTCGTGTTTGGCTAGAAAACCAAGTTGTAGAACATGTAGCCGTTTCGGATGAGAATCCGATGTTCTTGCTGAAGGCATGAATCTCACTGACTCTTTTAGCTGTGGCTAAGCATACCAGGAAAAGAGTCTTTAAGGTGAGATCTTTCAGGGAGGCTGATTGTAGCGGTTCGAACCTGTCTGACATAAGGAATCTTAGTACCACGTCTAAATTCCAACCAGGTGTAACCAAACGACGCTCCTTCGTGGTCTCAAAAGACTTAAGGAGGTCCTGTAGATCTTTATTGTTGGAAAGATCTAAGCCTCTGTGACGGAAGACTGATGCCAACATGCTTCTGTAACCCTTGATAGTGGGAGCTGAAAGAGATCGTTCTTTCCTCAGATATAAGAGGAAGTCAGCTATTTGAGTTACAGAGGTACTGGTCGAGGATACGGATACTGACTTGCACCAGTTTCGGAAGATTTCCCACTTCGATTGGTAGACTCTAAGGGTGGATGTTCTCCTTGCTCTAGCAATCGCTCTGGTTGCCTCCTTCGAAAAGCCTCTAGCTCTCGAGAGTCTTTCGATAGTCTGAAGGCAGTCAGACGAAGAGCGTGGAGGCCTTGGTGTACCTTCTTTACGCGTGGCTGACGTAGAAGGTCCACCCTTAGGGGAAGTGTTCTGGGAACGTCTACTAGCCATCGAAGTACCTCGGTGAACCATTCTCTCGCGGGCCAGAGGGAAGCAACTAGCGTCAACCTTGTCCCTTCGTGAGAGGCGAACTTCTGCAGTACCTTGTTGACAATCTTGAACGGAGGGAATGCATATAGATCTAGATGTGACCAATCTAGTAGAAAGGCATCTATATGAACTGCTGCTGGGTCCGGGATTGGTGAGCAAAATATTGGGAGCCTCTTGGTCATCGAGGTTGCGAAGAGATCTATGGTTGGCTGGCCCCAGGTGGCCCAAAGTCTCTTGCATACATCCTTGTGGAGGGTCCATTCTGTTGGAATTATTTGTCCCTTCCGACTGAGACAATCTGCCATGACATTCAAGTTGCCTTGGATGAACCTCGTTACTAGTGATATGTCTAGACCTTTTGACCAGGTGAGGAGGTCCCTTGCGATCTCGTACAATGTCAGAGAGTAGGTCCCTCCTTGCTTGGAGATGTACGCCAAAGCCGTGGTGTTGTCCGAGTTCACCTCCACCACTTTGCCTTGAAGGAGAGACCTGAAGCTTTTCCAGGTCAGACTTACTGCCAGTAGCTCCTTGCAGTTGAAATGCATTGTCCTTTGACTCGAGTTCCATAATCCCGAGCATTCCCGACCGTCTAATGTCGCACCCCAGCCTACGTCCGATGCGTCCGAGAAGAGAACGTGGTTGGGAGTCTGAACAGTCAGGGGAAGACCCTCTCTAAGGTTGATATAGTCCTTTCACCAAGTCAGACAAGACTTTATCTTTCCGGAAACCGGGATCGAGACCGCTTCTAGCGTCTTGTCCTTTTTCCAGTGAAAAGCTAGATGGTATAGAAGAGGACGGAGGTGTAGTCTTCCTAGTGACACAAATTGATCCACGGATGACAGTGTCCCTACCAGACTCATCCACAGCCTGACTGGGCAGCGTTCCTTCTTCAGCATCTTCTGGATGGATAGCAGGGCTGGGGGCTGATCGACTTGTTCAGCACCGTCCTTATCAGAGGGTTCCTCATCCGAAACTGATGAGGAAACGGCAACGGAGTGGGCAACGTCTGACTCGCTGAATCCGGTCGCACTGGTGGATGCGTGACGGAGCCGGACGCAATATCATGGAACTGCTGCACAGTCTGTGAACTGTCAACAACCATGGGTGCGCGAGGAAGTACAGCGTCAACCCGAAACTGTCTAGACTGTCTGGGTTGTGCAGTCAACACCCTACCGGGTTGCTGAGGTTGACGCACTGCGTCACAACAAGTCACCTATGCTGGTTGTTGAACGTCCTGAACATCAACAACCACCTCCTAGCGTCGCTTAACGTCAACGTGCGACTGGCAACCCACACTGGGTCGCATCGGTGGAGGAACCACCTCAATTGGCAGACGCGAGTAGGTTACCTCAGCGTCAACAGGGCGCACAACCGACCGGTTGGAAGGTTGTTGGCCAGAAGGAGGAACCACCTCCACTGGCAGACGCGAGTAGGTTACCTCAGCGTCAACAGGGCGCACAACTAACCGGTTGGAAGGTTGTTGGCCAGAAGGTTCTTCTCCGCATTTAAGTCCTCTATCAAGGACGCAAGCTTGGACTGCATGTCTTGCAGCAAAGCCCATTTAGGGTCTACGGGAGCAGGTGTGGCAACAGACGGGGTTAGCGACTGAGGCGGAACCATTTACCATCCCTGAAAGCCTTGTTATGTGTGACATAATAGTATAGCAAAACTTCAAAGGCTCGACAAAATTGGAGAAGTTGACCTGAAAACAACTTGGAGCGTCTCCTGGCTAGGCGCCAGGGCGAGTCTACCAGAATTGAGAAGTCTATCTGGGCAGAGGCATGAACTCCCAAGCCGAGAACTTCTCTCGTGTCCTATCAGACTCTCGCTCTATAAGCCAGTTTAAAAGAAGGGAAATCAAAGGCTGTATCCCTAAAACTCCTCCTGGTGCAAAAACCAGTCGCCTAGCCAACGTAACGCTCTCTAGGAGAGCGAGAGAGCACTAGCTTAAAAACAACGGCTTCGAAGTAGCTAGGCCTAGTGTAAGTTCTGACGTTTAGGCGAACGAGGAGCAGCAGTTACAAGATCCGGACGAAGATCCTTAAAAAATCATCATGATTTAATTAAAGTCCATAGGAGGCTAAGCAGCTTAAGGCTCCTCTCCAAATGACAGAGTCCTCAAGGGAATATCAGTAGGAGGGAGAACAGCACTTTCTCAGCTACAGGAACCTTGTCCGATAAAAGCTAGGTTATCTCAGTGAGTCTCTCACTGGTGCATTAGTAGCAGACCAGAAGGCAACGTCATGTAACTGCTCGACAGTCTGTGAACTGTCAACAACTGAACTGTCAACCACAACAGGTGCGTGAGGACATACAGTGTTCACTCGAGACTGCTTTGACTGTCTATACTGAGCAGTCAAAACAACTCTAGAATGCGGAGGTTGACGCACCGCGTCAAAACAAAACAACTTAGACTGTTGTTGTACCTCGCGAACGTCAACGGAAGGTTCCGTGCGTTACTGAACGTCAACATGCGGCTGGCAGGGTACACTGGAACGCATGGGTGGCGGGACTCTCTCAGCTGGAGTGCGGCAGAAGGTCGCCTCAGCGTCCACAGGACGCACAACCGTGGTTGGTTGTAGGCTAGAGGTTGGTGCAGTGTCAACCTTCTCCGCACGAAAGTCCCGCATCAATGACGTTAACTGAGACTGCATGGTCTGCAGCACAGACCACTTAGGGTCTACAGGAGCAGGTGCGGCAACAGACGGTGTGACTGCCTGATGCGGTACCGCTTTGCCTCTCTTAGGAGGTGAGCAGTCGTCGGAAGACTGCAGTGAGTCCGAACTGACCCAGTGGCTACAACTGGGCCGTTGGACTTGCGCGGAAGGGACCGACTTGCGCTTAATAAGCTGCGAGACCTTGGTCCATGGTTTCTTACGAGAAACCTCTTCCGCAGACGAGAAAAAAAAAATGGGCTCTCTCGTCTTTGTGTGGGTGGGGCGATCTTGGGTAGATACGCCCGAAACCACGGAGGGAAACGTCTGTTCGTTGATCAAGGCCTGACGAACCCATAAGTCGTTCGACATTACATCTCCCCTGGGCTTGGGAGCTTGCAAGAGGTCCCGGACTAGGTGAACGACAGGCACGAACAGACGAACCCTCGGACGCAACACTGTAACACTTTGCGCATATCACTTTATCATTTTGATTTTCTGTTTTGCCTTATTTCACTGAAATCGAAACTTTTACTGATTTCTACCTGAAACACGCAATTCTACCCTAATTTAAAAGGTAGAAATTGCGAAATCAGTCGTATAATGCAGCTCATTAATACTAGCAAAACACAGAAAACATATATAAAGATAAAAAATTCAGTGGCTGGGAAAGAGACTAAACACTAGTTCAAATAAACTACGTTTACAATCTCTCACCGCACATAGCCTGGGGACAAGAATAAAACCCTAGAAACGTTTTACCTTCTTCCCCGTACAGAGACTAGGGACGAGAGTAACGCGAGAACAACGTTACCCGCTTGAACGGAACGTTTTCTCTCCTCTCTCTCCCTCCGTCTCTATCTCTCTCTCTCTTTCTCTCTTGATTTCGCACCTAAGAGAAGAGCCCAAAATATATCGTCAAAAAAACATGTTATTTGACTAAAGGAAAAAAACTGAAAGGTTTTCCAATAAAAAGTTCCTTTAATTTAGAATTTAAAATATTAAAGCTAAGAAAGAATGAACAAAACGTCAGAATCGATTTACTCTTACTGCAAAGTGAAACCGTGATACACTCTCTCTCTATCGTAACGATAGAGCGCATGTTGAACGTCCTGAACGTCAACAACTGTGTAGTCTAAAAAACTAAACGTTAGTTCATCTTTGAAAACAGTACGAAGACTATCAAAGAAATTCTTTCATAAAACATTAAATTTAAAAAGTCTTAAATTCTTTAAAGGCTAAATACGATATAACGGGCTCAACGTTCATTAACTTCGGTTCCAAGTTAGGACCGCCTACTATCAGGAAAGGTCGCATATAAACAAAACATGAAAATCATCTTTATATGTTTATAATAATTGGAAAGTTAATCGAAGAGGCCTAATAAAGGCGGAGAGATATAAAATATATAGATCTATAACGTGTTAAGCAAAATTACTAAAAACCTAAACACACTTCCGTCTAAGGGAAGGGTCGGCCATTTAAAAGTGAAAGAGAGTCCATACTCTCTTTGTCACCTAATTAAATCTATCCAAAACGAGTTCAAGTTTTGAGATGAAGATAAAACACCTGCATAGCGAAAGCTCAAAACTAGAATAGTGTACTTCACCAAATAGTTGTGAAAACAAATCCAGTTAGTAACAGCGTATTAGTAGGTCTTGCCGGTAGCCCGACAGAGAGAAAATTGGTTCTGTGTTTACATTGAGTACTGAGTACCTGCTAGACAGATGGCGCTGTTGATGTACACCCCCTACCTGCATAGCGATCGCTGGCGTATTTTGAACGTAGAGTTTTCTGTCGAGCAACAGAGTTGCAGCCTATATAATCACCGGCTAAGTTTAATATTGAAAAAGAGAGAAGCATTTCTTTCCAAAGGTGTACAGGAACTTCGCTATTATTGGATTAGAGGGATCAAAAGGAGTGATACCCCTTCCACGACATCAGCCACAGAAAAAACTCTACTTCCTTTCTGAGAGAGGAGGTGCTGGATAGTCTCCAGGCGTGAAGTTGAAGCGAAGCTACAGCTTTGTAAAAGATGTTGGCATGTGGTTATTTCAGTAGATTGTGTCGTAGAGGGAGCTCCCTCAGAATCTCTGTGAGGAGCTGCAGAAGGTCCAGGAACCATTCTGCTTGATGCCATAGCAGAGCTATTAGAGTCATCAATAAATTCTAGCCTATTTGGACCTAGTTGAGTACTCTTCTCATCAGACAGAAAAGCGGGAAAGCGTACACATCTATGCACTCCCACCGTTGTTGGAATGCATCTTGCCAATCAGCTTGGGGATCCGGGACTAGGGAACAGTACAGCAGGAGCCTGAAGTTCAGGGTCGTTGCGAAGAGATCCACAAAGTCAGGATTTTGTTGGCTACTAGATGTTCCTAAAACCAATCGGAGCCCACTATCTGAGTCTCTCTGCTCAGATTGTCTGCAACCACATTCCGCTTGCCCGGAATGAAACAGGATGACAAGCACACTGAGTTGTCTTCTGTCCATCTCAGTATCTCTACTGGTAGATGCTACAGGGGGTGCAAAAAGATACTGCCTTGTTTGATTATATAAGCCACTACCATGGTGTTGTCGCTCATCAATACCACGGAGTGACCCACCATGAACTGCTGGAACTGTTGGAGGGCCAGTAAGGCTGCCCTCATCTCTAAGAGACTTATATCCCGGTACCTTTTGGACTCGGATCAAAGGCCGGAGGTAGTATGGTGCAGCAAGAGGGCCCTCACCCATCTTTTGATGCATTTGAATAGAGCATCAATTCCAGGAGGAGAATAAGAAGATCAACTCCCTTGCAGAAGTTCTCGTCTGCCACCCACTAGCTGAGGACCGTCTGTTCCTCTAGTCCTATCGGGACTAGGATATCCAGGGAATGGCTTGACTGATTCCACTTTGACTTGAGCCGCCACTGAAGAGATTGGATTAATTTCATCAATACGACATTTTAAACAAATACCGGAAAAAGTCCCAAGAGCCCCATTTTATACAAATATGGTCTAAGTTTGTTGTTCTATAAAATTCAAAATCCTTACAATATGTTATTTTTATTAATAAAATAAATTTTTGAATATACTTACCCGGTGATCATATAAGCTGCAACTCTGTTGCTCGACAGAAAAACCTACGGTCAAAATACGCCAGCGATCGCTATGCAGGTGGGGGTGTACATCAACAGCGCCATCTGTTGAGCAGGTATTTAGTACTCCAAGTAAACAAAGAACCAATTTTCTCCTCGGTCCACTGGGTCTCTATTGGGGAGGAAGGGAGGGTCCTTTAATATATGATCACCGGGTAAGTATATTCAAAAATTTATTTTATTAATAAAAATAACATTTTTCAATATTAAACTTAGCCGGTGATCATATAAGCTGATTCACACCCAGGGGGGTGGGTAGAGACCAGCATTATATGTTTACATTATTATGAGCTAAGTATTTTGTATTTCATTTTAGCAGTTATTCAAAATAACAAACATAAAATAGATAAGTACCTGGTAAGGAAGTCGACTTGAACAATTACTCTGCCTTTTTAAGTACGTCTTCCTTACGGAGCCTCGCGATCCTCTTAGGATGCTGAGCGACCCCTAGGATCTGAAGTATCAAGGGTTGCAACCCATACAACAGGACCTCATCAAAACCTCTAATCTAGGCGCTTCTCAAGAAATGACTTTGACCACCCGCCAAATCAAGTAGGATGCGAAAGGCTTCTTAGCCTTCCGGACAACCCAAAAACAATAATAAAACATTTCAAGAGAAAGATTAAAAAGGTTATGGAATTAGGGAATTGTAGTGGTTGAGCCCTCACCCACTACTGCACTCGTTGCTACGAATGGTCCCAGAGTGTAGCAGTTCTCGTAAAGAGACTGGACATTCTTAAGATAAAAAGACGCGAACACTGATTTGCTTTTCCAATAGGTTGCGTCGATTATACTTTGCAGAGATCTATTTTGTTTAAAGGCCACGGAAGTTGCGATAGTTCTAACTTCGTGTGTCCTTACCTTCAGCAAAGCTTGGTCTTCCTCATTCAGATGGGAATGAGCTTCTCGTATTAACAGTCTGATAAAATAGGATAAAGCATTCTTTGACATAGGCAAAGATGGATTCTTAACTGAACACCATAAAGCTTCAGACGGGCCTCGTAAAGGTTTTTAAATAGAACTTAAGAGCTCTTACAGGACATAAGACTCTTTCTAGTTCATTTCCAACCATACGATAAGTTTGGAATATCGAACGATATTGGTCAAGGTCAAGGCCGAGAAGGCAGCTCGTGTTTGGCTAGAAAACCAAGTTGTAGAACATGTAGCCGTTTCGGATGAGAATCCGATGTTCTTGCTGAAGGCATGAATCTCACTGACTCTTTTAGCTGTGGCTAAGCATATCAGGAAAAGTCTTTAACCCTGGATAGGTACGGTGGGTCGTTTGCGACCCCGAGCGTAAAAAAAAAACAGGTTTTTCTCACGTGACTCACCCCTGTGACTGAATTTGTGGGTGATCGACCTGCAGGAGGTGTCTCCCCTACATGCTCTAGTAGTGTCCAGATGTGCATTGCTGTAGCTGTACTCCTTCCCCGATTTCTGAGACGCGTCGGGGTCGTTCGCGTCCGAGTTTACCCTTCTGAGGTAGTTTGCATAATTATCAAAGTTATTACGTATTATGAAATTGTCGTAGAATGGTGCAACTTGTATAGGTTATCAGTTGTGGAAAGTCTTGGTGGATTGTTTGGCTACCATGTGCATGTTTTTTTTTTTAGTTAAAATTTCGTTCATCACCACGAGGACCATTTTACCGAGAGTGCCCCTTTTTCATTTTTTTTCATTTTTTTGCCAAGTCATTTTTCCGTAAGATATTGCCAAATAGTGTCGTAAAACTTTTGCTTATTTAGTGTTGGAAAGTGTGTCTAGATGATCTGGCTACCCATGCATGACTTTGTTTTTGTCAGATACGACGTAGTTATTGGTATATTGGGTATTTAACTGCGGTTACCAATTTCTGTTTTTTTTTCAATATTTGTAAAAATTACTACGTAGTAAGGAATTGCCGTATATTATTCATTTTTTTTTCATGTTTATGTGTTAGAAAGTGTGCCTTGATGGTTGGGCTAACACGTGCATGTCTTTTTTTTTATCTGAGATGTGGTATATTAGAATGTCGGGCATTTTACCGCGAGTGTCCCTTTTTAATTTTTTTTAATTTTTTTGCCAAGTCATTTTTCCGTAAGATATTGCGAAATAGTGTCGTAAAACTTTTGCTTTTTTAATGTTGGAAAGTGTGTCTAGATGATCTGGCTACCCATGCCTGATTTTGTTTTTGTCAGATACGACGTAGTTATTGGTATATTGGGTATTTAACTGCGGTTGCCAATTTCTGTTTTTTTTCAATATTTGTAAAAATTTACTACGTAGTAAGGAATTGCCGTATATTATTGATTTTTTTTTCATGTTTATGTGTTAGAAAGTGTGCCTTGATGGTTGGGCTAACACGTGCATGTCTTTTTTTTTTATCTGAGATGCCGTATATTAGAATGTTGGGCATTTTTCCGCGAGTGCCCCTTTTTATTTGTTTAGCATTTTTTTGCTTAGTCATGTTACCGTAAGGAATTGGCAAGTAGTGTCGCAAAACTTATATTTTTATAGTGTTGGAAAGTGTTTCTAGATGATCTGGCTACCCATGCCTATTTTTTTTTTAGCCAGATATGGCGTATATATAAGTATGTGTTCGATTTTCCTGTGATTGCCATTTTTTCGTTTTTTCCCATTTCTTTCAAAATTACTACGTACTAAGGAACTATCACAGAGTAATATTTCATTTATATGTTTATTTGTCGGAAAATATGCCTTGATGGTTTGCCTAGCACGTGGCTGAAATTTTTTTTTTCTGAAATGCCGTATATTAGAATGGCCATTTTTCCACGAGTGCCCCTTTTTATTTGTTTTGCATTTTTTTGCTTAGTCATGTTACCGTAAGGAATTGGCAAGTAGTGTCGCAAAACTTATATTTTTATAGTGTTGGAAAGTGTTTCTAGATGATCTGGCTACCCATGCCTATCTTTTTTTTAGCCAGATATGGCGTATATATAGGGATGTGTTCGATTTTCCGGTGATTGCCATTTTTTCGTTTTTTCCCAATTCTTTCAAAATTACTACGTACTAAGGAACTATCACAGAGTAATGATTCCTCTAGATGTTTATTTGTCGGAAAATTTTGTTTACTTTTTTTTTGATTGAATATCATCAAAGTTTTTTAGCTAAAATATTGTTTTACATTTTTTTTTTCGATTTTATTTCCCTCCAAAAAAAATTTTTGGGGTCAGAATTTTAATTTTATAGTCGTAAAATAATCGACAATTATCCAGCAACCCACCATACAATTTTTATGCATATCCAATAATAATTAGATTAGTAAATAACACCTTGAAATTGACATACCCTTCCTACATTTCAAGTGGCAGATTAGGGAGTCTGAGTCAGTGTGGTTGGCGGCCATTTTGTGGACATATCCGAAGCGTAAGCTGCCCTATCTATATATATTCTTGTTCCCTATAGAATTTGTGATATTTTGGTATATTTTTACCTGCATAAATATCATATTATATATTAAATATATGTATTTTTTTACGAAATTTCCAAGTACTCAAAAAATTACCTTTAGATATGGCCCCTGATATAAATGTAATTTACAAAATAATGAAGATTTTTTTACATATTTCTATTTTAGGATAACATATGTTTATTCCCTAAAGGAATTAGCCACTTCCTATTTCATTTGGGTACCCAAAAAAATTCATGAAATTTGGACAATTTTTTTTGGCCAAAAAAAGTTACCCTTTATTTCTTTCTCATTTCAGATCTTCACCTCCATGGGTCTGACTTCATCCAAAATACATCAAGATGTGTCCTAAACATTCAAGAATCAATTCCTAAAAGGATTTGTGTATATATGTATAAACTTTTTTTTTATGAATTTTTATGTCAGGTCTTTTTTTTTTCTACTTAATTTTTTAAAATATTTATAATAAATAGTTTTTCTGCAGATGAGTAGTATTTATCTTTACAGTTGTTTTAAGCATTCATTGAAGTTTTTTTTGGCAAAAGAAAAAAGGAGGTTACTGCAAAAACTGATTTTTCAAGAATTTTTTTTGGCGTCGGGGTCGTTCGCGTCCGAGTATACCCTTAAAGGGGTGTCCGAGGACCGTACCTATCCAGGGTTAAGGTGAGATCTTTCAGGGAGGCTGATTGTAGCGGTTCGAACCCGTCTGACATAAGGAATCTTAGTACCACGTCTAAATTCCAACCAGGTGTAACCAAACGACGCTCCTTCGTGGTCTCAAAAGACTTAAGGAGGTCCTGTAGATCTTTATTGTTGGAAAGATCTAAGCCTCTGTGACGGAAGACTGATGCCAACATGCTTCTGTAACCCTTGATAGTGGGAGCTGAAAGAGATCGTTCTTTCCTCAGATATGAGAGAAAGTCAGGTATTTGAGTTACAGAGGTACTGGTCGAGGATACGGATACTGACTTGCACCAGTTTCGGAAGATTTCCCACTTCGATTGGTAGACTCTAAGGGTGGATGTTCTCCTTGCTCTAGCAATCGCTCTGTCTGCCTCCTTCGAAAAGCTTCTAGCTCTCGAGAGTCTTTCGATAGTCTGAAGGCAGTCAGACGAAGAGCGTGGAGGCCTTGGTGTACCTTCTTTACGCGTGGCTGACGTAGAAGGTCCACCCTTAGGGGAAGTGTTCTGGGAACGTCTACTAGCCATCGAAGTACCTCGGTGAGCCATTCTCTCGCGGGCCAGAGGGAAGCAACTAGCGTCAACCTTGTCCCTTCGTGAGAGGCGAACTTCTGCAGTACCTTGTTGACAATCTTGAACGGAGGGAATGCATATAGATCTAGATGTGACCAATCTAGTAGAAAGGCATCTATATGAACTGCTGCTGGGTCCGGGATTGGTGAGCAAAATATTGGGAGCCTCTTGGTCATCGAGGTTGCGAAGAGATCTATGGTTGGCTGGCCCCAGGTGGCCCAAAGTCTCTTGCATACATCCTTGTGGAGGGTCCATTCTGTTGGAATTATTTGTCCCTTCCGACTGAGACAATCTGCCATGACATTCAAGTTGCCTTGGATGAACCTCGTTACTAGTGATATGTCTAGACCTTTTGACCAGGTGAGGAGGTCCCTTGCGATCTCGTACAATGTCAGAGAGTAGGTCCCTCCTTGCTTGGAGATGTACGCCAAAGCCGTGGTGTTGTCCGAGTTCACCTCCACCACTTTGCCTTGAAGGAGAGACCTGAAGCTTTCCAGGTCAGACGTACTGCCAGTAGCTCCTTGCAGTTGAAATGCATTGTCCTTTGACTCGAGTTCCATAATCCCGAGCATTCCCTACCGTCTAATGTCGCACCCCAGCCTACGTCCGATGCGTCCGAGAAGAGAACGTGGTTGGGAGTCTGAACAGTCAGGGGAAGACCCTCTCTAAGGTTGATATAGTCCTTTCACCAAGTCAGACAAGACTTTATCTTTCCGGAAACCGGGATCGAGACCGCTTCTAGCGTCTTGTCCTTTTTCCAGTGAAAAGCTAGATGGTATAGAAGAGGGCGGAGGTGTAGTCTTCCTAGTGACACAAATTGATCCACGGATGACAGTGTCCATACCAGACTCATCCACAGCCTGACTGGGCAGCGTTCCTTCTTCAGCATCTTCTGGATGGATAGCAGGGCTGGGGGCTGATCGTCTTGTTCAGCAACGTCCTCATCAGAGGGTTCCTCATCCGAAACTGATGAGGAAACGGCAACGGAGTGGGCAACGTCTGACTCGCTGAATCCGGTCGCACTGGTGGATGCGTGACGGAGCCGGACGCAATATCATGGCACTGCTGCACAGTCTGTGAACTGTCAACAACCATGGGTGCGCGAGGAAGTACAGCGTCAACCCGAAACTGTCTAGACTGTCTGGGTTGTGCAGTCAACACCCTACCGGGTTGCTGAGGTTGACGCACTGCTTCACAACAAGTCACCTCTGCTGGTTGTTGAACGTCCTGAACGTCAACAACCATCTCCGAGCGTCGCTTAACGTCAACGTGCGACTGGCAACCCACACTGGGTCGCATCGGTGGAGGAACCACCTCAACTGGCAGACGCGAGTAGGTTACCTCAGCGTCAACAGGGCGCACAACCGACCGGTTGGAAGGTTGTTGGCCAGAAGGAGGAACCACCTCCACTGGCAGACGCGAGTAGGTTACCTCAGCGTCAACAGGGCGCACAACTAACCGGTTGGAAGGTTGTTGGCCAGAAGGTTCTTCTCCGCATTTAAGTCCTCTATCAAGGACGCAAGCTTGGACTGCATGTCTTGCAGCAAAGCCCATTTAGGGTCTACGGGAGCAGGTGTGGCAACAGACGGGGTTAGCGACTGAGGCGGAACCATTTACCATCCCTGAAAGCCTTGTTATGTGTGACATAATAGTACAGCAAAACTTCAAAGGCTCGACAAAAGTTGAGAAGTTGACCTGTAAACAACTTGGAGCGTCTCCTGGCTAGGCGCCAGGGCGAGTCTACCAGAATTGAGAAGTCTATCTGGGCAGAGGCATGAACTCCCAAGCCGAGAACTTCTCTCATGTCCTATCAGACTCTCGCTCTATAAGCCAGTTTAAAAGAAGGGAAATCAAAGGCTGTATCCCTAAAACTCCTCCTGGTGCAAAAACCAGTCGCCTAGCCAACGTAACGCTCTCTAGGAGAGCGAGAGAGCACTAGCTTAAAAAACAACGGCTTCGAAGTAGCTAGGCCTAGTGTAAGTTCTGACGTTTAGGCGAACGAGGAGCAGCAGTTACAAGATCCGGACGAAGATCCTTAAAAAATCATGATTTAATTAAAGTCCATAGGAGGCTAAGCAGCTTAAGGCTCCTCTCCAAATGACAGAGTCCTCAAGGGAATATCAGTAGGAGGGAGAACAGCACTTTCTCATCTACAGGAACCTTGCCCGATAAAAGCTAGGTTATCTCAGTGAGTCTCTCACTGGTGCATTAGTAGCAGACCAGAAGGCAACGTCATGTAACTGCTTGACAGTCTGTGAACTGTCAACAACTGAACTCTCAACCACAACAGGTGCGTGAGGACATACAGCACTGGTGCATTAGTAGCAGACCAGAAGGCAACGTCATGTAACTGCTTGACAGTCTGTGAACTGTCAACAACTGAACTGTCAACCACAACAGGTGCGTGAGGACATACAGTGTTCACTCGAGACTGCTTTGACTGTCTATACTGAGCAGTCAAAACAACTCTAGAATGCGGAGGTTGACGCACCGCGTCAAAACAAAACAACTTAGACTGTTGTTGTACCTCGCGAACGTCAACGGAAGGTTCCGTGCGTTACTGAACGTCAACATGCGGCTGGCAGGGTACACTGGAACGCATGGGTGGCGGGACTCTCTCAGCTGGAGTGCGGCAGAAGGTCGCCTCAGCGTCCACAGGACGCACAACCGTGTTGGTTGTAGGCTAGAGGTTGGTGCAGTGTCAACCTTCTCCGCACGAAAGTCCCGCATCAATGACGTTAACTGAGACTGCATGGTCTGCAGCAAAGACCACTTAGGGTCTACAGGAGCAGGTGCGGCAACAGACGGTGTGACTGCCTGATGCGGTACCTCTTTGCCTCTCTTAGGAGGTGAGCAGTCGTTGGAAGACTGCAGCGAGTCCGAACTGACCCAGTGGCTATAACTGGGCCGTTGGACTTGCGCGGAAGGGACCGACTTGCGCTTAATAAGCAGCGAGACCTTGGTCCATGGTTTCTTACGAGAAACCTCTTCCGCAGACGAGAAATAAATGGGCTCTCTCGTCTTTGTGTGGGTGGGGCGATCTTGGGTAGATACGCCCGAAACCACGGAGGGAAAACGTCTGTTCGTTGATCAAGGCCTGACGAACCCATAAGTCGTTCGACATTACTTCTCCCCTGGGCTTGGGAGCTTGCAAGAGGTCCCGGACTAGGTGAACGACAGGCACGAACAGACGAACCCTCGGACGCAACACTGTAACACTTTGCGCATATCACTTTATCACTTCGATTTTCTGTTTTGCACTTATTTCACTGAAATCGAAACTTTTACTGATTTCTACCTGAAACACGCAATTCTACTCTTCATTAATAGGTAGTAATTGCGAAATCAGTCGTATAATGCAGCTCATTAATACTAGCAAAAAACAGAAAACATATATAAAGATAAAAAATTCAGTGGCTGGGAAAGAGACTAAACACTAGTTCAAATAAACTACGTTTACAATCTCTCACCGCACATAGCCTGGGGACAAGAATAAAACCCTAGAAACGTTTTACCTTCTTCCCCGTACAGCGACTAGGGACGAGAGTAACAACGAGAACAACGTTACCCGCTTGAACGGAACGTTTTCTCTCCTCTCTCTCCCTCCGTCTCTATCTCTCTCTCTCTTTCTCTCTTGATTTCGCACCTAAGAGAAGAGCCCAATTATATATCGTCAAAAAAACATGTTATTTGACTAAAGGAAAAAACTGAAAGGTTTTCCAAATAAAAAGTTCCTTTAATTTAGAATTTAAAACATTTAAGCTAAGAAAGAATGAACGAAACGTCAGAATCGATTTACTCTTACTGCAAAGTGAAACCGTGATACACTCTCTCTCTATCGTAACGATAGAGCGCATGTTGAACGTCCTGAACGTCAACAACTGCGTAGTCTAAAAAACTAAACGTTAGTTCATCTTTGAAAACAGTACGAAGACTATCAAAGAAATTCTTTCATAAAACATTAAATTTAAAAAGTTTTAAATTCTTTAAAGGCTAAATACGATATAACGGGCTCAACGTTCATTAACTTCGGTTCCAAGTTAGGACCGCCTACTATCAGGAAAGGTCGCATATAAACAAAACATGAAAATCATCTTTATATGTTTATAATAAATGGAAAGTTAATCGAAGAGGCCTAATAAAGGCGGAGAGATATAAAATATATAGATCTATAACATGTTAAGCAAAATTACTAAAAACCTAAACACACTTCCGTCTAAGGGAAGGGTCGGCCATTTAAAAGTGAAAGAGAGTCCATACTCTCTTAGTCACCCTAATTAAATCTATCCAAAACGAGTTCAAGTTTTGAGATGAAGATAAAACACCTGCATAGCGAAAGCTCAAAACTAGAATAGTGTACTTCACCAAATAGTTGTGAAAACAAATCCAGTTAGTAACAGCGTACAGTATTAGTAGGTCTTGCCGGTAGCCCGACAGAGAGAAAATTGGTTCTTTCTTTACTTGGAGTACTAAGTACCTGCTCGACAGATGGCGCTGTTGATGTACACCCCCACCTGCATAGCGATCGCTGGCGTATTTTGACCGTAGGTTTTTCTGTCGAGCAACAGAGTTGCAGCTTATATGATCACCGGCTAAGTTTAATATTGAAAAACTTAGATTGCTCGAATTGAAAAAAGATTCACAAGTATCTTTGCACAGATAAGTTACAATCTTTGTTCCACGTGGGTAAAGACTGAGCATCTACGACCCTTGATGGATGCTCTCATTACCATGTTAGAAATTTTGAAAATATGGGATTCTGATTGGATAAAAAAATCCAGTGATATTTCGGTAGTCCCACCCAGAGCCATTACTGCTCGCCAGTACATAGGAGCTTGATGTTTTCCTTTTTTCGCGAGCAAAGCGAACGCACGACGGCGCAAAAACCATTAGATTTCGGTATTATTTCGATAGAGTCTGATGGTTTTTGCTCAACCATGTGCTCGCTTCGCTCACGAAAAAAGAATAATTATCAAGCTCATATGTACTGGCAAGCAGTAATGGAGCTGGGTAGGACTCTACCGAAATATTACCAAAAAGCCCTCGGGAAATTTCCCAGGTCAAGTGGGGGTCCGATGAGGTTGTTTCTAATTACTGCGACCACTGATTAGTTTAGTATTTCACCGCTAAAGCTCTGTGGAATTGATCAAACTGCCATCTACAGGGAATTTTAGAAACAACGGGAGCAAGAAACTGCTCGTTCGACTTACATTCTGAACAGTTGTTGGGATCGCTAGGAAAAGAGTAAAAAAAATGTCAGAAATCGGCTGTTTTTAATGGGAATTACAACCGAATAAAATATTAATGAATTCACTAGTTTTGTAAATGCTTGTCCATACAATCTGCAAACTAGGACCACTCAGCGCATGTATGTCAGAAACGTGCGAAAATAGCCAATGAGAAATTTCACTCATTTGTCCAAACATTCTACATACTAGGAACACTGTGTATGAACATGTTAGAACACCCACCCCCCCCATTTCCCGAAGGACACAGGTGGGAACCTGGGGCTTTGGATGTGCAAAAACCAACCTAACCTAACCTAGTAGTTACCAGGCCACAACCCCTAGCCGAGGGCTAGCCCCCGGACCCCCTTCACAGGACACAACCTAACTTAGTAGTTCCCAGGTCAAACCCTTACCCAGGGGCAAGCCCCAGGAACCCTTCTCAGGTAACAACCCCTAGCAAAATTTGCAAAGGTACTGTAAATCCTATTATGTAAAAAGATAAAATAACTCCGTGTTATGGTATATTGGATCATAATACAGAAAATTTTCCCCATAAGAAATACGATTTGACATGGAATAAGAAAGCTATCATCTGTCCCAACAAACTACATTCTTCCCCAGTTATTATCCTATATAAGATTCCGATAGAGTTACAAATAAGGTGACTGTTACCACACATACAGGTGGCCACTATCATACATACACCTCATTTACTAAATGAGAAGCAGTTTTCCTATTGGAAATGTTGTCCCGCGTTGTTCCATAACTTTACCAAAAAAAAATATGGTACGGTTAGTTTACTGTAAAAATTCGGGATTATTGTACTGTATTACAGGGCAATGTAACCTAGGAAAAAAACTACTTTTTCTTATAGAAAAAATTACACTCTTCAAAAATGACACTCGTTCTCGTCGCAAATGAATAGTTTCAGAAATATATATATATATCTATATCTTACGATAATGGGGGACCCCCAGTGGGAACTCAGGGTTTTGGGTGGGGAAAACATACTGGGGAAATGATATATAAACGTAAAACAAGCCTTTTCTTCTCTATACATTACCTTCTTGGATGTATAATAAACGGAGGAAAATACAAAACAGTATATCTGGTTAAACTTTGGAGGCGCCATTGCAAAGGCTATGTCTCATGAAAAAATACAGTAACCAGTGCTGCCAACGTGTGATGTAGATCAAATGTTAGCGTATCATGCTAACATTAGCAGTGTTTTTCATTTAATTTTTCACATTCTACTTGTTCGTTGTAGTCGCTCTTGTACGTGCGTTTGTACATAGCAGGTTTCGAATCTTGTCAAGATTAGCGAACCCAACCATCACTGGGTTCGTTATTCTTGACACAAAGTTAATTGGGTTCGCTATTCTTTACATGCGCAAAATTGGGTTCGTTATTCTTTACATGTGAGCTTAATCCTATAAAACTTGGTGGGCCTGGGATAATGGTTCAAGTTAATGAATCGTGCTTTTCACATAAACCTAGTCACCATCGAGGACGATCCCCTACGCGTCAAATCTGGGTTTTTGGCTTGGTAGGTACTAGTACATCTCCAGCAATGGGATATACGGAAATGGTGGAACACAGGGATCAAGAGACACTTCTGCCAATAATAGAAAAAGTAGTGAGACATGGATCAACTATTCACAGCGATAAGTGGAAATATAGAAATATAATCAAAACTACCAGCACAGAACAGTGAACCATTCTTTGCATTCCGTTGACCCGCAGGCAGGCATCCACATACAGCATATTTTTCTTCCATCAATAAAGTAATCATTTATATTTCCAACATATTTTTCCTCATTTACCATCTCTATTTTTCCTTCATAGTCCAGTACATTTCATGACAAGATTAGCGAACCCAACCATCACCGAGTTCGTTATTCTTGACATGAGGTTAATTGGGTTCGCTATTCTTTACATGTGCAAAATTGGGTTCGTTATTTTTCACATGTGGAAAATTGGGTTCCTTAATCTTGACATGGAAATGATGGGTTCGCTAATCTTGACAAGATCCCAGGTTTCAACCTTCTGTGCAAAACCCCGCCTCCCTGAGCAGAGACTTTTCCTCCACCAATAGGATTTCTTCTTCTCTAATCGTGAAATGTAAGTACAGTGGTACCTCTACATACGAATTTAATTCGTTCCACAACCTACTTCGGATGTAGAAACGAATTTTCCCATAAGAATACATGGTAATTCATTTAATTCGTTCCTCAGCCTAAAAACCCATAATAAATCCTTAATAAATGGCTACACATAATTACACATAACAATAACATAACTGCATAATATGAAAGAAGCATACAAAAAAGATAATTATAAAGAAATAATGAATAAAAAATGTGTTTTATTGCCACTTTACCTTAGAGACAGGCCAACGCAGGTGTAGGATTTGCTACGCCAGGAGAAGACGGACGATCGGCGGGAAGGTAGACATGGTGTTAACATGTTCTTTAAATAAATACTCTCTCTCTCTCTCTCTCTCTCTCTCTCTCTTGTTCTTCTTCACTGTTAGTGTTAGAGACGTCTATTAATTTTTTTTCTGAGAGAGAGAGAGAGAGAGAGATTAAACAAAAATGAGAGATTAAACAAAAATGTTTTGTGTACATATGATTTTTAACAGCGTTAACGAGTTGAAAGACAGTTAAATGTAACTAAAAAAACAATATCAGCGAATCTGAATTCCTTTATTAATTAAAACAAATATTGATACAAACACACTCGTGTGCATATGCGCAAATACACACACACGCATGAGGAGACACGATCGGCGAGGAGGTAGAGATGGTGACTGCGATAACATACCGTAACTTACACTACGGAAATTTTAATGTAACTTAGCTTATTTAAATATTTGTTTAATTTTTATATATCATATTTTTTACATTTTTTTTCTTTAGATTTTTTATTTTCATTACTTTCAGTGACGAGTTACGGTATGTTATCGCAGTCACCATCTCTACCTCCTCCCCGACCGTCTCTCTTATTGCATAGCAATTCTTGCACCTGTGTGTGTGTGTTTGTGCATAGGCACACGAGTGTGTTTGTATCAATATTTGTTTTCGTTAATAAAGGAATTCAGATTAGCTGTTATTACTTTCTTAGTTTCATTTAATTGTTTTTCAACTCGTTGACGCTGTTAAAAATCATATGTACTCTAAACACATTTTTGTTTAATCTCTCTCTCTCTCTCTCTCTCTCTCTCTCTCTCTCTCTCTCTCTCTCGGAAAAAAAATAATAGACGTAGACGTATCTAATACTATAACAGCGAAGAAGAACAAGAGAGAGAGAGAGAGAGAGAGAGAGAGAGAGAGAGAGAGAGAGAGAGAGAGAGAGAGAGAGAGAGAGAGAGAGAGAGAGACAGAGAGAGAGAGAGAGAGACAGAGAGAGAGAGAGAGAGACAGAGAGAGAGAGAGAGAGAGAGAGAGAGAGAGAGAGAGAGAGAGAGAGAGAGAGAGAGAGAGAGAGAGAGAGAGAGAGAGAGAGAGATTATATTTAAAGAACATGTTAATGCTATGTCTAGAGAGAAACAGAAAAAGAGAGAAGTCTTATTTAAAAGAGCTTGTTAATGCTATCTTGGTTTTCTTTGCTTCACTTTTTTCTTTCTTTCTGTTCATCACGCTGGCCCTTCTCACAAATGATCGTTGCCAACAACCTCTTTGTCCTTTATCCCTATCAACAAAAGGAGTTCTATCTCTTCCAGGGTATTGCTACGATGTCTTGTAATAATGGTGATCGCCTTCAATGGTTATTTGCTTTAATGGCTGCCTTCAGCTTGATGATCCTCGAGATCATAGGCCTATTCCGGCCATATTGTTTAGCCATACAGTATCACTCACATGCACACTGCTCTCGTGTTTTTCTATAATTTCTTGCTTCAATTCTAATGAAAGAATTGCCTTCTTCCAGTACTGAAACTTAGCTTCTTAGGCACCATGATTATAGGTATAATCTAAAAGGAAATGTGAGAAAAGGAAGAAAATAAGCACTGTTAATAACAGACCAAACAGAGGACAACCGCACTATACACACAAGAACAGAGAACTAAGCACTCGACGTTCAATGGCCTAATGTTTACTTCGTGTGTCGAAATAAAATTCGGATGTAGAGTCAAAAATTTGCTCGAATTTTAATTCGGATGTTGGAAAATTCGGATGTAGAGGTTCCACTGTATTCGTCTCTCTACCAGCTCTGTTCAAGTCTATTACTTGATTAGTTATGTAATACCCTCGTATATATATTACGTTTGACCCCAGTATTACTCGTTTTGTTATCCGATACCTTATAAAATCACCTCATTTTATATACCCATCAAATATTATTTATCATACATTCCATTTTATCTTCATAAATTACTTTTATACATTTTGTTATTACCTTGTCACTCCCAGATTTCACATAAATACTTGCTCTGGACAAGTTTCCCATTCCGTTCATTCATGTTTACTCTCTAGACTCCGTTGCTTTTCCGTTAACCAATCACGAACCCATACGTATGTAAAGTTTGCACAGGGGGGTTAATATTTCCCTACCCCCACCTTCTAACAAGCCTTTTTCCGTGGAAACCTATACCCAAGGCAGGTCTATGTTAGTTCAAGTGACGTCTTTTAAGTACTTTACGATCTAAGTATTAGAAAATTGTAACGGTTTCAGTAATCCATACTTGAAAGTATTTTGGTGTATTCCAATGTTGATAATTTTCTTAAATCACGTAATGTAATATACCAACTTTTACAGTGTTCCAAGTGCAGTACTAATCTAAGGCAAAACAGTTAAGACACCACAGACTCAGTCACAACACCCCCGTGACCCCTAAGTTACGTCGTCACGGTCATAAAAGTATGTTATTAATTTCTTTAACTTTAATGTGTTAGTTTTATTATATTTTGTTAAGAGTGCGAAGCTCAGCATTACCGATTGCCAATGCATACGAGGGTGATGTTTTATTTTCCTGTGATCGTGTGTGAGGAACAAGAACCATTATATTTAACGTTGGTAATGTTATCGTAACATTACTAATGTTAGCGTGCGCAGCTCAACATTACCGCTTGCCAGTACATACGAGCTAGATGTTTTATTTTCATGCGAGCGAAGCGAGCTAATGGCGAAACAAGAACCATTATATATAATGTTATCGTAACAGTACTAACGTTACCGTAACGTGAGTGAAGTGATATAACAAAGGGCACTATATTGGGTTTGTGACTTGGGAACTTCTAGGTTAGGTTAGGTGGGTTTGTTAGGTTCTGTACCCTTTTTGTACTTTATATATTGTGTAAAGGGTATATAGAAAAGTTCTTTAAAATACACACGATAATAATACTGATCATTGCTAACGTTAGTAATTCCCCCGTAAAGTTGGTAACGCTGTGTATCACCGTAACATTGGTAACGCTGTGTACCGTTGGTAACATTGCTAATGTTATCATTCCCAGTACATACGTGAGTGAAGTGACACCGAATTTGAACAAGTCATTATATTTAAGTATTTTAACAAAATATATATAATAAAAGACATGTTTAATTATTTTAACAGAAAATATGTTTTCCTATAAAAAATAACGTGATTTAACAGGCTTTCACCTTCATTTCATCCGTAATAACAGCAACCAGTTCAGATACTTAGTCGGATTGGTTGTTCTGTTGGTTTGCAGTTGAAATGAAGGTCAAATTCGGTCAAATCACGTTATTTACTACAGGAAAACATACATATTCTATTCGAGGTAAATGTGTAGGAGAGCTCCGCGGAAGATCTTGAAGAATTTAAACACCTACAATTCACTATTATATCATATAGAACACTTATATAATAGTCAATATATGAGCAGCTTCTATTTAACGAAGATATTCGTGTGTATAGTTATGTTTCACTTGGATTTTTTCTAAGTGTTTGTTTTTGTTTACTGTGTGATGTCTTGGCTAAAATGAGCTGTTTCACCGCCTTACTGCGTATGGCAGACTAGTTCTCAATGCTATTCTAACCAATAACAGGTGTTTTCTTGACGTCACACTGTTTGAAAACCAATCATGGCGGTTTTTACAAATCTAGCCAATGCTGACACTTATTACTTCACTTATCCCTGCTATTTTTCCACCAGTTACCACAGTTTACGTGAAGTTCCGCGGAGGAATATTTTTGCACGTCTCGGATCTCCCTTCAAACTGAAAAGCTCATTTTGCCGTGAAGTATGGAGCAATTAGCAGGGCCTTCATCCCGTTCCGACTGTGTCACTTGTGACAATTGCTTTATTTCTTATGGGGATTTTTGTGTACATTATTCAGGGAAAGTTGATTTGCTAATTGCATTTGCTCAACGTCATGGTTTGATTTTGGCAGAGAAAAAGTGCCCTAATTGTGAAAATGTGTGCCGTATAGATTACAACAAATTAGCATTCCAGTGTGATCGTAGTGTGGTCTTCATCACTTCCTCCTGGCAGCAGCAGATTTGTATCCACCTACACCATAACAGTAAGGTATGTGGTAGTTTGCAGTTTACGTTAACGTTGTGTAACCTCATTAATAGTCGAAATATCGACGATCAAACTCACCCTACTCTTGTCTTCCCTGAATTTTCTAAGTCTGTTGTTATTGTTGACTGTGCCTTATTTTTGCTCAAATGAGCCCTATAACCACTATAATCCGCAGACAAACTAGTGCACTATGACCCCCCCCCCCCCCCGGTAGGCCTAGGTAGGGGTACAGGGCCCCATAGGCTAGGTTAGGTGGGTGTCTTAGGTTCGGTGGTGCCCTGAAAATTACTGTGGCCTTAAGGGGGGGTCGCAGGGGGGGGCGGAGCCCCCCCCCGGTAGGCCTAGGTAGGAGTACAGGGCCCCATAGGCTAGGTTAGGTGGGTGTCTTAGGTTCGGTGGTGCCCTGAAAATTACTGTGGCCTTAAGGGGGGGTCGCAGGGGGGGGCGGAGCCCCCCCCAGTAGGCCTAGGTAGGGGTACATGGCCCCCATGGTAGGGTAGGTAGTTGTATTAGGTTCGGTAGTGCCCCGAAAAATCACTTTTCTTATCCTCCCCCCACCCAAAAACCCCGCTTCCCACTGGGGTCCCCCATAATTGTAGTAGTAGGTTTATGCTTACATTTTCTGTGTAAGAGTTAGGTGGTTGTAGGAGGATTATGTCACAGTTTCAAGGTAACTGTAGCTCTAATTTACTGTTTTCTTTCGTTTTCTACTTTTAGAAACTTTTAAATCGAGCGCGGAGGTCTCCTACACAATTACCCTATTCGAAATCAGAACCTGTAATACAGTAAAACATTACCAAAAATTCTACCGTAGTCTGTAAGGTAGTCAGCCCATTAAAATAAAAGTTTGCTTACCCTACTGGCATACAGCGAGGTGGTGTAAATCCGCCTTGCCATAATTCTTACGTTACATCTTCAATACGCAGGGGTCAGGTTTCACAATTTCCTTTGTAAACCATGCTTGACAGACTATTCAACCAATTATTTCTTTCATCAGATGAGCAGAATTGCAGTGTGGCGCCGTATATCGCCAATGCTTTCTATAGTGATAATAAAACAATATTTACAAGCTGCGTTACTTAGATAAAAAATTAAATTTATTTTTAGTGTAACAAGTTTGATGGAAGAATTTTTGAATGAAAAATAAATAATTGTTATGCTTATTTCAAATAATTAATTTCTATCGATACAAGAAGAGCAAATCAATGTTAAAAAATATGATATAACGTTACCATGATTCATAATAAACTGTACCAAACAAAAGGAATACGTCTGAACCGCCGTCAAGAAGCGTGAAGTGAAAAAATGTGGGTAAAGTAGGAAAAACTAAAAGGTGTTATAAAACGGCAAACTAAAATCTTGAATAAAAATGGACATCAAAGATAAAACAGGAACGAGGGCAAAAACAAATGTCGTAAAATACAAGGATCCACAGATAAAATTGACGAGATTCAATAATATAACACAAAATTATATCACCGAGATTATCAAGAGAGCAAAGAAAATAAAGTATGCGATCGATCCAATGTCAATATCTGAAGTAACTGGAGAAAAACTTTTCTAGTCTAGCTGGTATAATTATGAGAATAGCAAATACAAGCATCGACGTGTAAGTTTCTCAAATCTGAGATGGCTATATTCACAACGGTGAAGAAAAATGCTCTAGAATCCTAGATTATCAGGAATTAAGCTCATGTAGACCTATTTCGAATCTATCCTTTGTTTCAAAAGTGCTAGAATACGCAATTCTTGAACAAATAATTAGTCATTTAGAAGAAATCGAAGCTTTGCCAGACAACCAGTCTGCTTACGGAAAATTATACTCTACGGAGACAGCTATCTGTTCTGTTGTAAATGATATGCTGGAAATGATGGATGAAAATAAATGTGGTATTATAATATTACTCGACCTTGGTGCTGCTTTTGATACAGTTGTGCATGAACTGTTATCAGTTATCAAATGATCTACGGTCCATCGATATTGAAGATCAAGATTTCGAATCCTTGAAAGACTAATTGGTTGACAGAAATTACTGTGTTCAAATTGAAAATTCTCATTCATCATATGAACTTTTAAACAGAAGGGTACCTCAGAGGAGCGTACAAGGCTTAATTTTATTCTGTATCTATGCTATTGGTCTATCGAAAATACTACAAAGGCATGATGTGAAGTTCATACTGCTTTACTTCTCCATAAATGATAAAGACGACATTGCTGAAACTCTAAGTCTAAACCGAATTCTTGACAATGTTAGCGAATGGATTACAATCAAAGAACTAAAATTAAATGAAAATAAAACTGAGTTTATGGTGATGGGAAAGAAAACAACATAAGAGACTTGGGTAATATTCAAATGAACACAAATAACTACTGTACTCTGTCCCGATGACTAGTAAAGTTCGTGACCTAGGCGTGTATCTCTTTACTGTAACTTTTTTTTTTTTGCAATACCTAAATAAATAATAAAGTTAAACTGCTGGTTATCATCGTAAACATTGCTTATAAAAATACCTGGATGAACATTCTGTAAAGAAACTTGTGATAAACTGTGTTATTACCAGGATTGACAACAATTTACCAAACGAACAACTTAAGAAATTACAAAACCTAATAAACAGAGGTGCAAGACTGGTGAAAGGTGACCCACATCGAGAAAGGATCACTCCTATTCTAATTGATTTACACTGGCTGCCTATTAAAGCGAATATTGAGCTTAAAATATGTACAATAACACGTAAAGTTATCAGAACCGGACGTCCAAAATATAAGAGAATTGCTACATATTGTACAGCCAACAAATCGTGTTGACACGAGAATAGTTACAGATGGTTTCAAACTATTGGAGCCTAGATATATGTCTACTGTAGGCTCTAGAGCCTTTAAATATGCGTCCCCGAAACTATACGATAAGCTCCCACGAAACTACCGAATGATTGAAGCTATTAAGGCTTTCAACAGGAAATTGAAGACTTTTTTATTCTGTGAGTGCTTCGATAGTGACGATTTAACATTAAACGAGGGATATGCTATGTGAAATGTTGAATGCTTTCGAATGAACATGATAAAATGACTGCGAAGGTCCTGTAAAGAGTAATGTTCCCCTGCTGTATGGGACCGGAAAACAGCCTTTAACGAAACCTGAAGAGACATGCTCGGAAGAGGAATTTTGTACCAACCGTATGTCACACGATCATACATAGTTCATCTTGTGCTTGTATCCTCCCTCTCCCCTCGCACTAAAAAGAACCTAAAAAATCATGTCTGCTTTTCTCCTCTGTAACAGTGTCGAATTTTCAACATGAAAATTCTTGTTGCTTTGAGATTTTGTATATAAAGGAGAGTGTGCTACAATAAACTCACTCAGTTGCTTTCAACCTGCCTTTGAGTCACAACCTTTTCTCGGCCCGTCACATTGGTGACCTCGGAGTGACCCGCTCCTCCCGCCTCCCACCCCCCTCCGGCCTGTCAACGTTACTATGACGCCGTCAACGCATACCTCCTGCAGCAGTACTTGCCGTCACCAGCCGCCCGTATAGCAACGCATTTTCAGCTCTCTCAACAACCGTTGGGGGACCAAAGAGCTTCCCTCACCTTCGGGAAAATGACCAGTATTACTCGCCTGCAACCTGCCGCGAACGGCTCTCCTCGTGATGTGAACCTACTTCGTGCCCTTTGGGTAAGCTGTTTACCCAAACCTGTACGCGCTGCCATACCCGATGTCGATAGTTTACCCATAAAGGACTTGATGACCAAAGCCGACGCCCTTATGGACAGCCACTTCATGACCATCAAAACCTCCATCAACGCCTCCACTCGTGACGAAGAGGACACCTATTCAACTTCAACCGAAGCTGACGTGAGTGCCGTAGGACACACACGCCTATGAATGGCGTAGGAAATACACGTCTATGAATGCCGTAGGCCTATGAATGACGTAGGACACACACGCCTATGAATGCCGTAGGACACACTCGCCTATGAATGCCGTAGACCTATGAATGCCGTAGGACACACACGCCTATGAATGCCGTAGGCTTATGACAGCCGTAGGACATACACGCCTATGAATGCCATAGGACACACTCGCCTACCCCGTGACGAGCCGGAGCGGCAACAAAGCCACCCATCATCCACCACTCGCTCGCGCCCCAACCAACGACTTCTACAGCCACTCACTGCCGCTAATCGGCGCAGTTTTTACTACCTCTCCAGATTCAGGGCACCTATTTAACATGTTCAGTATGTCATTTTTAGGGGGGGGAGAGCCATGTACCAACCGTGTGTCACACAATCATACATAGTTCATCTTGGGCTTGTATCCTCGCTCTCCCCTCGCACTAAAAAGAACCTGAAAAATCATGTCTGCTTTTCTCCTCTGTAACAGTGTCGAATTTTCAACATGAAAATTCTTGTTGCTTTGAGATTTTGTATATAAAGGAGAGGGTTCTACAATAAACTCACTCAGTTGCTTTCAACCTGCCTTTGAGTCACAACCTTTTCTCGACCCGTCACAATTTGAAATAAAATGGGCCACTTGTTCCAAATGCAACAGGACTGTTGGAACATAGAAACAGTATTGAGTATCCTGTGACTATTTTGATAATCGGTACCATATTGACTGACTGCGTAATCCTGAGCAGGGATGAATATAAAGTACTACAGAATAACAAAAAGCTCACTTCTGTAAAAGATGTAAGGACCATATACGAATATGAAGGTAAAGTACAAAAAATTAAGGAGATTAATGTTAGGCTAGAGCCGTAGAGTATTAGAACCTGCAATAGAGAAAGTGTAAAGGATAGGGAATATAAGAAAATATTATGTAACACTAAAATTACAGCAAATACTACAATATTATTTAGGGAAGAGATATGGGCATCTTCCATGAAAACAAAGTAGATAGATGAGAAGCTGCACAAACAGTACCTCGAATGGGAAAATATACTGAAAATATTTCTAGACATACAAGAAAAAGGAGGAAGATGCTGGAAACAACCAGCAAAGCACCTGCACAAATTAATCTTGGATATAAGGAAAATAAGAAGAATGACAAATACAAATGAAATCAGAAGCTAGGAAGTGGGATAGAAAGTAAAGTGAGCTTGGAAATACACAGAAAGTGGAAGAAAGACTTTAAAGCTCAAATATATGGCAATGCATTTGATTCAATGATTTTTTTACAGCAAGAACGAATACGTTAAAACCAAATATTATAAATAGACATAAAGGCGATTTTTAAACTAATTTTATTGTGAAAATAAGGAAGATTTGACTCATTTTTGTTATTTTACTAGAAATATAGAAAAAAGGGAAATTAATTAATTAAGCTTCAACTATCTTACGAAAAAGACTTAAAACATTGGGGTTATTTTTATTTAGTGAAAGAAGTACAGAAAAGAAGAAAGAAATTTTATACCTGATATCGCTAAAAAGACAAAACCTTATAAAAGATAAACTCACATCACTAGATTATTAGATTACCGGACGAAAATGAAGTGACTCTCAGAATACTTACAAGATCATTTTGTAGAATGTGGCATGAAGAGACAAAATCTGATGAATGCGAGCTAGGAGGGTTGGTGAAAATGACAAAAAAGGAGATCTGACTGATTTAAATAATTACAGAGGCATCACACTTACGCCAGTTGTCAGGAAAATATATAGTATGCTCATTCCAAAGAGACTAGGGAGAAAGATTGATGAAAAGCTGAGAGATGAACAAGCA
>NC_090725.1:142492222-142497222 GCF_036898095.1 Palaemon carinicauda
TTCCAAATCACGATCAAGGGATTTCTGTACAGCATTGGAGATTGTAAGAAGGGCATCACATACTCCAAGGCCTTTGCGAGAACCAAATTGCACACTCGATGCTTCAATATTGTATTGTTTGAGTGAAAAGCAATATTGTAGAGTAGGTATTCCTTTTTTTAGATTTATATGGTCATATTTGCCAACGGAATAAGACTTTCTACAAGTAGGGAAAACCCTCTTGTGGTATTAACACACACAAAAAAAAAAAAAGGCATCATATTATTATTATTATTATGATGATGAGGATTATTATTATTATTATTATTATTATTATTATTATTATTATTATTATTATTATTATTATTATTATTATTAGCCAAGCTACAACACTGGTTAAGAAAACAGAATGCTACAGGCCCATTGACTCTAAATGGGAAAATAACCCAGGAGGAAACGAAATAAGGAAATAACAAATAAACCATAGGTAGATAATGCATAGAAAATGTAAAGTATTTTAAGATCAGTAACAATGTAAAAATATATTAGTCATATGTAAAATATAAAATGAGACTTACAGAATGTCAACCTGCTCAGCAGAAAACAAAATAATGTTCAACAAAATGAACTTCTTAAGTTCCATCGATTCAACCACTAGATTTTGAAGATCATTCCACAATCTAGTCGCACATGGAATAAAACTTCTGAAATACTGTGTAGTATTGGGCCTTATGCAATGACATGACTGTCAGAATCAACTGTAGCCTATGCCTAGTATTACGAACAGTCTGAGAAGATCTGAATGCAATGGGTGATCTGAATTATGTGTTTGATTATATTTAATGCTAAATATATGGGACTGAAAATCGGTGATATCATTTAGGTAGTAGGATTATATATATATATATATATATATATATATATATATATATATATATATATATATATATATATATATATATATTAATGTTTACAGTGTAAAACTGGGATATTTTCATTGTAACCTTATAAATGTGAGTATTTGAGAGCATATAATTATTGGTAAAATAAATAAGTTTAGAGTTTAGAATAATATTTTATTTAAAACTGTGCATTTGTATGTGACTGCATATGTATGTAGATAGTGAATAAAGTAAAATATAAGTAGAATTGTGTTTGATTCTGTTACATAACAACCCCAAAGACCAACTACGGCTGTATCCAACCATTTTCTAATAATTAACGACTTGTATGTGTACGAACCGATGTCTAACCCCAAAGAGGAAGTACGTGAGGCATCTGATCCGAAAAGAATCCAAGGCTTTAATCAAGATAAAAAAAAAAAAAAACTAGAGCACTATTAATCAAATCTGTGATTTAAGGATATTGTTATCTTTATCTCTCCTGTCAAAAAGAAAAAAATCCCGCCAAACTTTTTAATCATCTAGATGATTCTTATACTGTATATATATACAGTATATATATATATATATATATATATATATATATATATATATATATATATAAATATATATATATATACATACAGTATATATATATATACATATATATATATATATATATATATATATATATATATATATATATATATATATGTGTGTGTGTGTGTGTGTGTGTGTGTGTGTGTGTGTGTGTATTCTTTAATTGACCATCTTTTTATTTAGCATTATTGGACAGAAAAACACTTCGTTGATATATCCTATAAATATCTGAAGGGGCTTTTGAATATTTATAAAAGTGTTTTGATTATGATACTTTAGCCAGTAATGCACAGAACGCTACGAACTGTACCGAGGCAAGATGTAATTTCTTGGTTTGGTATGATGAGCGACTGTATTTGTCAGGCAATAAGTTTCTTCAATCATGTTTATCAATACAAATACTGAATATCAACCGCCATGAGCGTTGAAAGAGCGAACGCGAAGGTAGTAATCGCCAATCAAAGCGACAAATACTCATTCTGGATAGCGTTGTGGTTTAGACTACTTTTTCTTGACCTTCGCTGACGTACTGTACCAGCTCATAACAACGTTCAAGGAGAAAGTTTGTCAGCTCTTCACTTTCTCCGGACACATCTATATCACATTAGACATATGTTTTTTTAAAACAGATGTTATTTGATTTATCGATCAAGGCTTGCAAAAATTTGAGCGATTTTTACAGAGGAAAAAATAAATGTTCTTGTTCTGTTTCGTATAAAGACCGCCGAATCAAGCGTAACCCGCATATAACCAAAGCTAGAGAGAGAGAAATGTATGGTGGTTAGGCTTTAACACAAGAGAGAGCCAAAGAAAATTTATATGCTCGGGATATAAGGATGTATATAAGGCGATCCGATTCGTGAGATGTGATTTACAAATATGTTATTAGATTAGATGAAGACATTTTAAATTGCATCTGGGATGTAAGCCACACACCCAAAAGTTGATCGGTAACTGGACATACCTAAATTTTCAAGGAATCTCCACAAAAGAAAAGAAAAAAAATGATATACTATTACTCGTTCTCTCAGGCACTATAGGCTACTACGTGAAAGAATTTCGGTGTTCATTGATTCACAGGAGCTATGATTTACTCGGGTTTTCCTTTTTCCTAATCCTTTCTTCCACTAGACTTTAGAATCTAGATAAATATTAATGCCGTTAGTTTCTCCACACTCTTTTCAACAATGGAAATATGTGATGGCGTCATTATGTTTCTCAGGTGAGACACCACAATAATAAATTTTTTGAACTCATTTATCATAGACATTGAATCTATATGATGATTAAGTAAACGTCAGAGAAAAGTGAATCGTTATGCAGAAACGAATTGCAGAAATATATCAACACAAAACTATATATATATATATATATATATATATATATATATATACAGTATACATATATATATATATATATATATATATATATATATATATTTTATATATATATATATATATATATATATATATATATATATATATATATATATATATATATATATAAGCTGTACGGTATTCACATATTTTTTCAAGTAGCCCTTTTGGAGTGTGTAGTACATCTGCCAAGCAATTGGGCAACACGCCGACGGCTCCCATATCTACAAAAATAACTGACACTACAACGTTAATTTATATATGTACACTAGATGCTTGAGAGAGAGAGAGAGAGAGAGAGAGAGAGAGAGAGAGAGAGAGAGAGAGAGAGAGAGAGAGAGAGAGAGAGAGATTTGATGGTAAACGTATTTTTTTTCTTTTTGTGTTTGCTGGTCCTAAGACAATAAGGCTACATTCGTACTTTCATATAGTACGAATTGACAAATGCTTTCCTTTACAATACTTTACCACGCTACAAACAGAAACCGCGAATATCTTAAAAAGACTACACTAAAAATGTACGCCGGTTATATCTTCCTTTGGGAGGCATGTGTGCCAAAGAGCCATTCCGTCCTGCCAGACGTAAATGGATAACTTTCAATTGTTCATAGCAAACAAGTTGTTATTATAACATATACGGGCAGATAAACCTCATTATCAAAATCAAACGTTTTTCTTAAATAGAATCTATAACAAGACATAATTATATCTGAAAATGTAAGATACTTATGATGGATGATAAAATATTTTAATTCCTTGACAAAATTATTTATTGTATTATTAATCTTGCTTTGCAGAGACAAAATAACCAAGTAAATTCATTTCAGATTCCTCTCGCAAAGTAGCTCATGGTAGCGTCGATCGAAAAGGTAAGAAACCCAGGTTGGCACAGCTTGATCCAAATGTTGATCAGTCACTGTTAGCGGAGTGAGAGCAACTCCGAGAGCTAGTTAAAGGTTTACACGCCGGTTTACTGTGCCGCTTCATAGAAGAGTGTCTATTACCGAGGACTTCAGTTGTGGGCCATTTCTGGTAGGTTATCTAATTTTCTCTTGAATACATGTTGATGTAAATTTTAAACGATGAAATTATTCTAAGTAATAGAAATATGAAATAAACGCAGCATTGCAATACCTTAAATTGGACAGATTTCAAAAATGTTCAACATTCCCTACGTTAAGATGTGACTTTGCTTCGCTTTCACAAATAACGTAAAATAGAAGGAACTAAGGATTGCCAGAGTCTATCAATGAAGGGCAATAAAATTTTCCAGGATGCTCTTTTAAACCGGACACTGCAATGATACGGATCAACATATGATTAGGCACTAGTATTTAATACTAGCAAGTTAAGCTATTGTCGAATACCAAATTCTAATAAAACTTTAGAACCCACGCTGTGGTCCTGTGAACTTTATCGCAATGTTGGAGTGAAGGTATTTCTAGAGATTTGTTCTACTATATCTTGCAAGACACGATCTTAAAGAAATTATTTCACATACTGAAGCCATTCTGCAAGAACGGTGAATGAATGATGCCGAATTATAGGACCAGTAGCATGTCCTGTTTGGGAAGTGTAACCTTTCACCGGTCCCTTGTTTTTAAGTATCTCATTGAATGGGCTGGTTTCGGGGCTTTGATCTCTACCACACTTCTGCGTATACTTTTTCTTTTATTCAGATATACAAAGTACAGTTCAAGATGGCAAATCAATACATATTTATACACCTCTATTTCCAATTGCTATTTGGCGAACTTGACTTTCACTGAAGTGTAGTTTACCGTAATTGTGTTGATTTTATATAATCGGTTGGAACAAGTGCCAATGATAATAATAGGTCCTTAAATCGAAAAATGGCCATCCATAAAACCCTCAACTATTAGACTTAGTTCAAATACTTATATATTCACCATTCTATTATAAGGTGCCCCCATCACATTCATTTCTTGAATGTGAGGGTTTTGAGATTTACTCCACGTGACCCAACAACTCTTTGGCATTCAGCCATGTAGCTTGTTCTTATTCTCATTAGGCCAAGTAGTTAGGTTTATATTCGCTTCAGTAAAGAACTAAAGGATTATTAGACCAACACTGAATACCCCTAAGACTAAGAGAAGCAAGACAATACGAGTGGAAATTAATTTACTAATGCTATTTTTTTCTA
>NC_090725.1:142502222-142504722 GCF_036898095.1 Palaemon carinicauda
ATTTCAGAAAATATAATATTTCAAGATATTTTGATGATTGGATTTCATGATAAAATACTTCTTATGGTAAGGTTTTGAAAAAAAAAATGGTATAAAAATACGCACACCGGGAAAGAAAAAATATCAAAATTCTTTATATCCAGCCAGTAAATATACAAATAAGCAACGTGCATGCATACATGAACACATTATTTTACACTAATTATTTACTAAACACTGTATTTAGAAAAATCTATACAATTGTTGTTGCTCAAATAAACTTTAAAAATCCTGATTATTACACTTTACAGCCTTTAAACTTTATTCATAATTTTCCTTGTGGAAGTTGTTTCCCTATTCAATATTCTTATTCTAAAGAATGTCCGACAACGAACAAAATAAGTAACTAAATATAGTGGCAATCCCATTACATTTGCAATTTCTGCTGCTAAATTGTTTACTGTTCCTTTACCAGGTTTTAAAACTTTTTCCCCATGATAACATTTGAACATTTTTTCCATAGTCTTGATTTGATCAGAAAATTCTTTTGATGGCTTTACTAGTTTATTACCTGCTCTGCTAATTACACTTGTCTATGAATTGTCTCCCATTGATACATATGACCAAAGATTTGGGTATTTAGGAAACTTATGCGCAATGAAACCAGCAAAATACCCTAGACCACCTTTAGCTATTGCATCCTCCAGCTGTTCGTTAACAACTTCCCCTACACTTTCTGTAACATCATTATCTTTTTCTTCACCGTCACATTCATCCGGCAAACAAAATATCATCGCGGAGAGACTTAGCTCACGTTGTAGCGATTCGTCGTCTTTATATTGAGAGGAATTTTCATTACTAAGAAAAGAAAAGGTTCCAGCTGTAACGTTATCTATTTTTCTTTTGGTTTCTGTATTACATTTCGACCCCATGAGATAATTATCCTTCCCTAAAAGATGAGATCTAATGCGATATTTAACGCTGAAGTTGGGTGCTGATAACAGGCTCCCATTTGTCGCAAGCAAGCAAAGAAATTTTGCAGTCCATTTTGATTCAGTCTGTATGTCAGTATATATGATGTATTGAATTTATTTTTTACCATCTCTAACAATTTGGGCAAAGATTCGCATGAAATTGTCACTCCTTTTTGGAATGGGTAAAGAGTTTTACTTCCAATTACCTTCATTGATTTTACTGTCTGTGGCATGCATTTGATAATCGTATTCTGATTTTCTAAGTCCAACCCATAGGCATTTCTAGACATCTTTGAGTCATACTGAACTTGCTTCTTTGATACTGATAAACATAACAAAAGTAGCATTCACTTTTACCATTTACAATATCTACTCCACTTCAAAATAAAAGATATATAAATGCATTGCCATATGTTTGTCAAAATGAGTAATTGGATCGAGTGCTTATGCGTTTATTGAAAAAATACCGATATAGTGTAGTTTTAATATCTATAATCTAATACATATTGTTTACCAGCAATGTATTTCATTTTTCAACCTTGCCTTATGATAGACGTAATGATAATGTTGGAATTGATCCTTCCTTTAATCATCGTTGGTTTTTTTGGAATTGGCTCTCCAAGCAATTCATATTTCAGGTTTCCTTCAAATGCATCAGGTTCAAAATATAAACTACACATGATTGCATTATCAGGGTTGAAAGGGTCCTTCCTTTTACATGAATTTATCCACGGCTTTCTAGTTTCCACGTGCTTGGGAAAGCTGTGAAGAGTTACTCCTTCATCTCTTTTATCTTTACTAGAAGAACACCCGTACACAGCACAATAACGAGGCATTTTAACTAATAGTAATTAATTCAAGCACTCTGCAAATGGGACTCAACAAATAGTTAATTGGGAAGTGGAAGAGCTTCACACTGAATAGTAACACCAGCTTCCTTGTAAACTAACTGTAGATACTGGAAAACAAAGGCTGGTAAATCAGAGCATGGTACAGTGTGACGTCATTAATCTCCGCATGGGTGGTCTGCGCAGTAAATGACAAATTTTGGATCGCTGATGGGTAGACCTTGTATTCTATAGACCTTTTCCTTTACCGATCGTGATCAAGTACAAAACCTTATGAGATATGTTGAGATGAAACTTTAACATTCAAATAAAAAAAAAAAAAGTGAGCGGGGTTCCTCTTCGTGACTTAAAAACTTAGTGTAGGCGACTATGTAGACCTTTTAAGTTTCTTAAGCCACTCTCTCTCTCTCCTCTCTCTCTCTCTCTCTCTCTCTCTCTCTCTCTCTCTCTCTCTCTCTCTCTCTCTCTCTCTCTCTCTATACATATATATATATATACATATACATATATATATGTATATATATATATATATATATATATATATATATATATATATATGAATGAGGAAGAACTATATAATTTATCCTGTCACGAAAATACTTTTTCACAATCCGTGTAAATACGTAAGTTAACAGAAAATTCTTTGTTCCGTAACTCCTCCGTAGAATAATCTTATAACCACTGAAAATATACAGACTT
>NC_090725.1:142509722-142517222 GCF_036898095.1 Palaemon carinicauda
GAACAGGGAACTGCTTAGCAACGGCACTTTTCGTTTTGCATGTTTTCACTATGCATAATGCTTTCACTCATAAAAGGGAATGAATGAATTATTTGCCGTTATTATTCAATTCGTTTCTAGCTCAGCTATAGCGTTTTGGTATAATCATAAAGATAATTCTGCGCAGTTGTCGGCCAGGTGGAAGTTCGTGTTACTTGAAGTGACTCATCCGACCTTATATAGAATAGTTAGGTTTTCTATAAGTTCTCTTACTTTATTGTTAACATTTCATTAACGCGCATGCTTATTTATGTAGTGTTAAAATTTCTTTGGTATACTGTATATATATATATGTATATATATATATATATATATATATATATATATATATATATATATATATATATATATATATGTATATGTATATATATATATATATATATATATATATATATATATATATATATATATATATATATATATATATATATATATATGAGATGATGAATGGAAAAGTATTGATATAAAGGCTCAAAAGACAGACGACCGGTGCAATCTAACCAAGGTCTTTTGCTATATATATATATATATATATATATATATATATCAAATGTAGCCCTTTATAGTCCACTGCAACCTGTAGGATATAGGCCTCAGAATTGACAATTCATGTCTAATGTTTGTGTGTGTTCATGTGCATCTATAAATACATGCATAGATATGTAAAATACACACACGTATATAAATATATATATATATATATATATATATATATATATATATATATATATATATATGTGTGTGTGTGTGTGTGTGTGTGTATGTATGTATATGATATATATATATATATATATATATATATATATATATGTGTGTGTGTGTGTGTGTGTGTGTTCTAATTTACATGCAATATATGAATTAATTAATTTCAACTAGGAATACTATATTTACGTTATTTTTTAAACGATAAAAGCTAAATAATTTGGTGCATAGAATCTGGAAATCTAGAAGTAACTGCGGTATGTCAAGGCTATACACCTGATACATATTCTATGATGTACACGTTTTATAACTGATGTTGCTCTAGAAACTTGTCAAAACATGGAATCACAAAGAAATGGCTCGCTTTTGCCGTTTTGATATAGGCCTACAAGGTATATGTACATTAAACAGTGTTTTGAAATACTATCACTTTCTCAAAACAATTGGTATCTACCCATGGAATATCAATGATTCCCAAACATTGTGAAATACTCTCTCTCTCTCTCTCTCTCTCTCTCTCTCTCTCTCTCTCTCTCTCTCTCTCTCTCTCTCTCTCTATCATAACCACGCTCAAAATTTTATGATTAACGAAGGTGATGCCAGAATGGGAAGATTTTGATTACAGCTGAGTGAGAAACTGGCTTATCAGTATTATCATTATTTTTCTTATTTTTCGTCTTAAAAAGTTTTTCTCCCAGGATGTTCCGTACTGAATCGAGACAATTTCGACCTCATTATTGAGAAACCTGTGCAAGTTTTGACTTACCAAAACGTTATCATCCGTTTGATTGACGATAGTGATTTTCCGGTAGAATTATAATTGTTTTGTCATTCCTACATTATTGTTATTATTATTATTATTATTATTATTATTATTATTATTATTATTATTATTATTATTATTATTATTATTATTATTATTATCATTGCTGTCTCCACGAAGTTATGCCCTTGGTCTTGACATTGGTGGCAAGATAGCTGGGTGAGTCTAGTCTTTGGTGTCGTTGGGAAGGTAGAGTATATTTTACTGCTCAGCAGGAAATGCTCAGAACTGGTCACGGTTGCAACTGATCATTCGCGTTGCTTGCCCTAACAGACTGCTTGTTGTTTGTCTAATTTTTACTCACTGACATCCTCTTTGCACTATATTTTGATTCAGGTTGTCTTAAAAAGAGATAAAATTATTGTTGAGTCTCTCTCTCTCTCTCTCTCTCTCTCTCTCTCTCTCTCTCTCTCTCTACGGCTTACATAAACTAAAAAAGACTTCCGTGTAAAGCCTTATGCAGACATTTTCCCACATAATTTTGATTTATATTTTTAAATACTAGTACGAAAAATGTTGCTTTTGCTTCGCCTTCTTGGATTTGAATTTTTATTGAGAACATTCCAGATCTAGCCTTACAGTACTTTCAGGCTCAAGACATCATACAGGTCCATTTTTATTTCTTCATTTCTTCTCGTTGTTATCATTACTAAACATTCAGGTTCCTGAGGTTTTCAGAAGCACCTTGAATTTCGAGATTCGTGTTTCAAAGAACTCAGTTAATTAGAAGAAAATCCGTAGCGAAAAAAAATTACCTATACTTCGAAGGTAAAAGAGCACATAGCCTATGGTTACCGTGTATTCTCGGACGTTATTTCTTTAACAGCTGCTACGAAATTAATATCTGTCCTTGAAATCGAATGAAAGAAGACGACTCGTCGTATGATTAACGGCTAACACTGAAAAAGAACCATACTTCACTTACACTTGTAACATACCAAAGAGGTCTGATGTCAGCAGCAATTACTCCAAATGAGGGTAAAAAATCATAGAGGAATGGTTCATTGCCAAAATTCCCATTTACTTAGATGCTATTCATCATCTCCCCCTACGCCTATTGACGTAAAGGGCCTCGGTTAGATTTCGTCAGTTGTGTCTATCTTGAGCTTTTCAATCATCTCCCACTTCACGCTTCATAGTTCTCAACCATGTAGGCTTGGGTCTTCTAAGTTCTAACTCTTCTAGCGCATTGTGGAGCCAAGTTAAACGTTTGGTGAACTAATCTCTCTGGGGAGTGCGAAGAGCATGCCCAAATCATCTCCATCTACCCCTCACCATGATCTCATTTACATATAGCACTAGAGTAATCTCTCTTATAATTTCATTTCTAATCCTGTCCTGTCATTTAACTCCTAATATTCTTCTGATAACTGTGTTCTCAAATCTACTAAATCTGTTGGAGATTGTTTCATTGTCATACCACGACTCATGTCTATGCAGTAATACAGATCTCACTAAACTTACATATACTCTGATTTTTATATATAATTTCAGGCGATTTGATCTCCAAATTTTACTTAACGTAGCTATTGTCTGATTTTGTTTTCAATCTTTCACTAGACTCAAATTCTAATGACCCTGCACCGTAGATCATAGTTCCCACCTCGTGTGATATTTCATACACTTATCAGAATGTATGAAATAAGGACAGCACCTTCAGTATACTCTAAGTCAGCTAATTTCCTATTACCAATCCAATCCAATCCTTCTCTACCATCCCCAACTGTTCTGTGCATTACAAAATCCATGAGGAGGATAAATAACATAGGCGACAAAACATTCATTTGGAGTACTCCGCTGTTCACTGGAAATTCCTTAGATAGGACTCCACTAATATTAACTTTGCACTTGCTATTCTCATGAACAGACTTAATCAAATTTACATATTTAAGAGGAATTCCATAATAAAGCAGGACTCTCCACAAAATTGCCCGGTGAACACTATCAAAGGCTTTTTCATAGTCCACAAATGCCATCAAAAGTGAATTTCTATATTCTACGTATTGTTGTTCAACATGTATTAAAATGAATATTTGGTCAGTACAACTTCTACATTTTCTAAATCCTGCTTGTTCATCTCTCAGCTTTTCGTCAATCTTTAGAATAAGCATGTTATATATTTTCTTGACAACTGACATAAGTGTGATGCCTCTGTAATTATTGCAATCAGTCAGGTCTCCTTTTTTTTTTTTTTTTTTTTTTTTTACCAACACTCCTGACTCCCATTCATCAGGTTTTTGCCTCTTCATGCCACATTCTACAGAATAATCTTGTAAGTATTCTGAGAGTCGCTTCATTTTTAGATAGTATCATCTCAGCAGTTATTCCTTCCTAACCAGGGGCTCTCCATCTCCTAAGTTTTTTAATGATAGCTTCGACTTCAAAAACAATGAATTCATTCATGGGCACATCAAGGTCTTCATTATCTTCATGTATATCAATCAAATTATTCCCTTCGTATCTCCTATTCATGACCTCACTAAAGTGTTCCATCAAACGTTTCCTTTCTTCATCCTCTATTGTTATAGCAAATCCATCTCTCTTTTGAATGGGTATATGCTTCTTCTTATTGGTCTCCATAGGGATTTCATCAATAACTCTTCAAGAGATTCTTACACCATAGCCACTCCCTGAATTAATAGCTTTGCCAGCCTCATCTGCTATGATATTACACGGTTGCCATTTCTTACCACTCAAAGTATACTCCTAAGTTGTGTTACAAATTTCTGTCAGGTGTAACTCTCAATGAGAAAGAAGTGTTTATGGCCAAATCTTGTCTGCGGTCAGTTTTTGAGGTTCCAAAATGTGTTGCTGCCCGCACAGATGCTTGGACTACTGGGGTTTTGACCTTTATCGGTATCTGAGAAATTTTTGTTTTTCATATTATAAGACGAATATTAACCTTCCTAATGACTTAGATTATTCTTTTCATAATGATGTTATCTTGGATATATGTATTTTTCTATAATGAATTGAAAGTTTTCATGGGCTCATTACATACTAAGAGTTTATCTAATCGTTGAATGATAAGTAAAAGCGCAGACCAAAATCATCATTAATTCAATGGCGCGACTCTAGTATAAGGCCACTTTGAAAGGATTAAGATTTATATCAGTTCGACAGTGTCATCGATAACTTTCCACTTTCTGGAATATTGATATAATACATTTTTTGCCTCTATTAATAGGTGTGTTATGTTTAAAAAGAACAAAAAATCCTGTGCATTTCTCCGTACGTACACGAATATCGACCTTCACAGCCAGTGATAATAATACTTATTATTATTATTATTATTATTATTATTATTATTATTATTATTATTATTATTATTATTATTATTATTATTATTATTATTATTATCGGAAAGAATCCAAGACTACCATAAAAAATCTAGGAGTATAAAGTAAGGATAAGGAAATACAAATTAATTCGTCCTTGTGAAAACAGGTGTTACGACGACATGTTACTTTCCAGCTCCGTATAATGATTTATTACCGTGACTTTATTATTATCATTTTGTTCCAGTTAAGAGAATATGATAACATCAACTTCAACCTTACAGCGAATATTTTTTTTATGTGGAATAGATTTATTTTAACGTTGTTAACTTGTTACTGATCTGAAGATATTTTTTATTCTTTATTCGCCAATGTTCACATAGTTTAGTTATTTCCTTATTTCCTTTTCTCACAGGATTATTTTTTTCCCGTTCTGCCCATGTCCATTTCTTTTTCTTATTTTTTGTTAGAATACCCTCTAGTTTAGTTTGCTCTCGTATCCATGTTGCTCTTTTTCTGTCTCTTATTGTTATTCCCATCATTATTCTTTCCATAGCTCTTTGATTTGTAGCCTAACTAGCTTATGTTCTAAGACTTTAGTAAGGCTCCGAGTTTCTGATGCATAAGGTAATCCTGGTAGGACCACCTGATTAAATACTTTTCTTTTTAGAGGAAGTAGCATTTTACATTTCATGATCTCATTTTGTTTACCAAAAGCTCTCCATCCCATGCTCATCCTTCTCTTAATTTCGGGCTCGTGTCCTGGGGAAACGCTTACTGCCTGTCCTAAATATACATATTCATTAAAAATCTCTAGAGATTCATCCATAACTGTTATCTGTTGTCTCTGCATTTTTAGTTAACATTATTTTAGTTTTACTCATTCACTATTAGTCCTACATTTCTGTTTTCTCTATTCAAATCTTCTGTCGTCTTTTGCACTTCCTCCCATGATTCACTAAACGCAACGATGTCACCAGCAAATCCTAAGTTGTTAAGGTATTCCCCATTAATATTGATTCCTACATTTTCCCAATTTAATTCTTAAAAACTTCTAGGCATGTGTTCAAAATTGCGTCTAAATACATAGGTAGATATGTACACACACCGACATGCACACGCAAATATATTCAACCATTCCCACCCCATGCCCCTCCCCTTTTCCCAACTACAACCAGCCGGTTCAGCAATTTGTGGAAGAGTGTGATTACCGAATGTACCTCGCCCGGTACCCTCGCTCACCAGGGTATGACTACACCCTCTCCCCCTCAGCGTGATAGGAAAGAATGTCAGTTTTGAATCTACACGAATTAAACGACAACCTGGATTGACCCTTTGAACACCAGAGCTGTTGGCTACGGCTGTACTAAAGGTTTATAGTGATGAAAGCCACGAGTCAATGGCTCAAACTGTAATCAGGAGAATAAATGTAAAGGAACGACGTCTATCAATTTATCTACAATGGTATTTCCCCCATTAGGGGGTAGCTGACATGTAAAAAAAAAAAAAAAAAAAAAAAAAGATCAAAACGGATGGTTTTTTCCTCTTTATTCCTCTGAGTTTGGTTGGTAATACTAGGGTGCCACAGCCCACTCTCCCCCCATCTTCCACCATAAATGAAGCTTCATATGCTAACTACCCTACTACCACTACATCAGCGGTCACCATAAGGTGATTTGGGGTAGCAGCAGGGGCTATCGGAAGTGTATCACAGTCGCTTGCCATTCATTTCTATTCCTAGCAGGCTCTTTTGCCTCCCTCACATCTAGCCTTCTGTCACCTAGGGCTTTCTTCATTCCATCAATCCACCAAAACCTTGTCCTTCCTCTTGCACTTCCTCCATCAACTACTGTATTCATCACCTTTTTCAGCAGACGATCATTTCCATTCACTCTACATGGCCAAATGACCTCAACACATTCATATCCACTCTAGCTGCTAATTCACAGCTCACGCCTGTTCTCACTCTTACTACTTCGTTCCTAACCCTATCCATCTGGGATACTCCAACCATACTCCTCAGACACTTCAGCTTGAATACGTTGAATTTCTGTCTCTCCCTCACTTTCATTCCCCACAACTCCAATCTATACATAACAGTTGATACAATCATTTTCTCATACAGAACTCTTTGCATTTATTCCTAGCCCTCTATTCTCTACCACTCCCTTCACTGCCACCAACACCTTACATCCTTCATTCACTCTCTGACGTACATCTGCTTCCACTCCACAATTTCCAGTAACAACAGAACCCAAGTACTTAAGCTGACCTACTTCCTCAAGTAACTCTCATTCAATGTAACATTCTGTCTAGCACAAACTTCTTTTCTTGTGCCCCTCATAAACTTAATCTTACCCACATATACTCGCAACTTCCTTCTCTCACATACTCTTCCAAACTCTGCTACTAATCGACACAACTTTTCCTCTGAATCTGCAACCAATACAGTATCATCTGCAAACAGCAACTTATTTACCTCCCACTCATGATCACTTTCATCTATCAGTTTCAATCTTCAACCAAGCACCCTAGCATTAACCTCTCTTACAGCTCTATCAATAAACAAATTGAACAACCATGGCGATATCACACATCCCTGTCTCAACCTCACTCTCACTGGAAACCACTCACTCACTTCATTCCCTATCATAACAC
>NC_090725.1:142522222-142527222 GCF_036898095.1 Palaemon carinicauda
AAATATTCAAACCAATCATCTTTAACCACCAATAGCACAAACCTAATCTTCCACGTCACTTCGGCATCTGCAATCAATCTATTCCTGCATAAATGACGTCATCCCGGTATCTGTCAGTCAGTAATACCCGAACAACTGGTGTCCTTTCTCAGTAACAAGAAACAGACGTAAAAAAAAAAATGAAATCTTCGTCATTCTGCATCTGCAAACAAACAGACGACTGTAAGCAACGTCCGTGTACAGTAGGCTAGTGGTAAAACGCGTGAAACTTTATTGTCCACTGTGCTTTCGTGTCAGCTGTTTGATTCTCATTCTTGGTAGTGCATCGCTTGCACGCAACTGCTACCGCTTTTTTCACTTTTCCCACTCTGCTAGTTCCTCCAACACGTTTCATGCGGAGTTGCTCTCAAATTTTCTTTATATTTTCCCATCGAAATGAAATATTATCATTTTAAGGCAGACTTTTTTCCTATCACGAACGCCGATAGAAGGGAAATGTTAACAAGGAATGCATATAACTGAGTTGATGTAGACATTATATTTTAGGATAGGACTGTGACAACTACTCGTCTGCATGATAAGCGAATTCATAATTACTAATGAATTTAAAAGTAACGTAATTCTTCGTTTACGCTATTTAATCAGAATCTGGTATTATAAATTCCTTTTGTATTATGAGGAAGATAGCAAAGTGCCTAGTATACAACGGTTTAATGTACTTTAGAACTAGAAATTACGTTTTCTCTAAATAATAGCAAATGAATATCTATCTATATTTTACGAAACTAAATCAAGTCATTTGGTTACAAAACAAAACATCAACTTTCATTGCAAAAAAAAAAAAAAAAAAAAAAAATCAACGAGGTCATTTGCCGGAAATTATTAAACTAATGAATATACGATAAGGCATTTTATGTATAAACATACAGGAAAATTAGATAAAACATATCAAATAGCCAATTACAATAGCCCGTACTTCATTGGTGTTAGAATTTCATGTTTCTTACATTAAGATATAATTTCACTTTACCTCATTGCTTGTGATATTGTGTCACTGTCGTCATATTCTCTTCCTTGGAGCATGTGGTAGCCTTCTTACAATCTCCAGTATTGTACAGTAAACCCTTGATTGTGGTTAGGAAGTTCGTATGATTGGCCTTGATTTCAGTGCTGCGTTTGACCGTGTTAATCATGAGGCGCTTGTTTTCAAACTCAAACAGTTGGGAGTAGGTGGGTTTTTTCTTAGCATAATTAATATTTTTTTCGAGTAATAGATTGCAAAGAGATGTTGTTGATGGACACCATAGTGAGTATAGGAATGTGATATCCTGTGTTCCTGGGGGTAGTGATCTTGGTCAATACTTTTCATACTATATACACAGCACATGAGGTTTGGCCTAGAAAACAAGCTCTTTGCATATGGAGATGATGCTACTCTCTTTGCTTCAATCCCATCTCCTGATTTTACGTGTGGCGTTGGTGAATTCCATAAGAGAGATCTAGCTAAAATTAATACATGGTACAAATTATGGGGCATGAAGTTGAACTCGAAGTATGATTGTAAGTCGAAGACAGTGGCTGGTCAACATCTAGATCTCAGCATTGATTTTTTTTAACTCTGTATGACTCTTTTAGAATTATAGGTGTTATTTTTATAGCAAATTCCCTTTTGAGAAACACCTTCGGTCTGCTTCTCTTTCAATTGCACACAAAAAAATTACTTATCGAGAAAGACGTTTAAGATTTTCGGAAATCAATTTATTCTTAAGAAGTGTTTTAATTCTTTCATTCTGCTTTGTTTCAAGTCATGTTCTTCTGCCTGGTCTTCGACTATTTAATCTCATCTTAATCTGCTGGACAAAAACGTTCGGTCTCTTAAATTTCTTATTCCTGTTCTAGATATTAATCTCTGATACCGTCGTTCAGTTAGTTCTTTTTGCATATAGCATAAGATTTTTCATAATTCTGAACATCTTTTGTCTTCAGATCTTTCCAAACTCTACCATCCTGTATGTTGTACCAGGTATGCAGCTAATTCTAATAGCCATGCCCTTTCCATCATAAGGCTCACTACTACACAGTATTCTAGAAGTTTTATTCTAGCTATGAACAAGTTGTCGAATGATCTTCCTAATCGGTCAGTTGAATCGGTGGAACCTCAAAAGTTCAAACTTGCACTGAATGTTTTTATGTTGAACAGGCTGACATAAATCTTTCTTCATAGTTTATATATGACATATCTATTCTAACGTTATTATTGATCTTATAATATTTTATATAATTTATTTATTACTTCTCGTGTAGTTTATTTATTTCTTTATTTCATTTCCTCGCTGGGCTATTTCTCCCTGTTGGGGCCCTTGGGCTTATAACATCCTATTTTTCCAACTAGGGTTGTTCCTTAGCTAATGATACTAATGATAATTTCAATTTCTAATGCCATTTTCCTCTAATATCAATAAATTCATTGTTTCCAATTTCTAACTAAGGATAATTGATGCCAAATGTCCAAAAGAGAAAACAAAAAGTACCGAGTACTGTACCTGCATATGGTGACATTACCTTTGTAACCACTGTGAAGTTTTGTACTTTTTATGACACTTATAAAACTTAAGATATCTTCCCGGTAACTTGACCTGTTTCTTGAGTTGATCTATTGTACGCCCTCGTGTTATCAAAGTAAACGTTACGTAATGCACTACTTAACTCATGTGAATGACTAACATGAACCTTTTACAGAATATGCCGAATTGTGTGTAAAATTAATATCAAAATTGGCGAGGAAAAGAAAACCACAAACAACTCCACATAGAAATAGAATTTAATAAACATAAGAAAATAAGTAAAAAGCAGTAGAGTAATAAGACTGAGAGAGGAACGTAACAAATTTTCTTCAACCTGGAAATATCCAAATTCATAGTCCCGCCGGCAATATAATTTAAAGGTCTAAAGGCCGCTTATGAATGGCAGAGGCAAAGGACAGTGACGATGCCAATGTCCTAGACGACAGTTCCATAGAGTCTGACCATATATACATATTATCAGGGCCCAAGCCCAGTGCTCCACCAAGCTAGGCCCAGAGAGAGCCAGGCAATGGCTACTGATAACAGCATGTAGACTTATAAGCTCCACCTAAACCCCCATCCCTAACTCACAATGATGGTGAGGATGTAGACACTATTAGAAGTTATCTAGCTTGAGTGAATCTCGAATCCACGCCTAACAGATTGTGAGGCACGGACGTTTCCAATAAGCTACTTTCCATTCAATGTGAGACTGTTGAGATTGTTTGCACGTTTAGAAGTGATCGTTATCAATATCATGATTAGAGATAGCCTATAATGATTATTTTATTCGCTTTGATACCAAGTGAGTAGTAATTACATTCATGTTCGGAAAAAAGTATCAAATTTCTTACGGACGTCGTCTCGATCTGGTATATGTTCGCGTGCAGTTTTAGTAAGGTTAATCAATATCACTTGCTGTGACGGGAGCAAGCTAGTATGGAATTCACTATTTGCTAAGCCCAAATTATAATTTAGGATTCCAAACAGGATATCTTCACTTCAAAGTTATGCCTAAAGAATTCATTGCAATATACCTGTGAGTTACGATGCGAAAAGTGTTCTCAGAATTCGATCATTGATGTAAAACTTCGACGCAATTGGAATCTTTCGTGATGTTCCATACCTTGGAGCTTTTTATACCGACATGATTTTTTGTTCTTTTTAGTGAAAGGACCTAGATACATATTGCAAGGCTACAGGAGTGGCATGACCCAAGATGTACTAAAGCAGAACTTGGTATGTAAGCAACGTGATTTCTGGTTAGTTTTACCCAATTTAGATCCAATTCCTTTTTTATCTATCTGTTTATTTGTTTGTTGTAGATGTTGGGTGTTCAAAAGCATAGAAATCATTAGCCGATTGAGTATGGGGGATATATCATTATTTATATCATTATTACTAACTAAGCTACAACCCTAGTTGGAAAAGTAGGATCCTTAAGAATAAGGTCTCCAACATGGAAAAATTGGAAAAAATAAAGAAATAGATAAATTACACGAGCAGTATTCTGTAATTAATATAAAATACCCTAAGAAAAGTAACAACGTTAGAATAGATATGTCATATATCAACTATGAAGAGCGACTTATGTCAGCCTGTTCAACATAAAAAAAAAAAAAAAAAAAAAAAAAAAAACATTCGCTACAAGTATGAACTTCTGAAGTTCCACTGATTCATCTGCCCGATTAGGAAGATCTTTCCACAATCTAGTCACTGCTGGAATAAAACTTCTAGAATATTGTGTAGTATTAGGCCTTATGATGGAAAAGGCATGTATGTTAGAATTAATTACATAGTACTTCGTACAGGATGGTATAGTCTGGGAAGATCTGGGTGCAAAGGGTGGTCAGAATTATGAAAAATCTTATGCTATATGCAAAAAGAACTAATTGAACGACGGTGCCAGAGATTAATATCTAGATCAGGACTAAGAAATTCAATAGACAGTAATTTCTTGTCCAGCAAATTAAGATGAGAGTTAGCAACTGAAGACCATACAAGAAAACAATTCTCGAAACAAGGCAAAATGAAAGATTTAAAGCACTTCAGAATAGATGGATCACCGAAAATCTTAAAAGTCTTTTGATATGCCTAATTTTTTTTGCAATTGAAGGAGAAACAAACCAAGTTTCTCAAAAGGAATTTGCGATCAAGAATCACACATAAAATTTCAAAGGAGTCATACAGAGTTAAAGAAAAATTATCAATACAGAGATCCGGAGGATGAGGAGCCATTGCCCTCGACCTACTTTCAATCTTTGAGTTTTGTAAGGGTTCAACTTCATGTCCTATAATTGCCACCATGTACTAATTCTGCACGCCAAACCCCTCGCTTTACATTGGTGCTGCTATATAGTTTGGAAGGAGAGAGGGCTTGGCTTGTCACTTGCCTCTGCCCAAGCGACCTTTAACCTTAATATTTATCTAATGACT